>NC_056743.1:1950910416-1951027916 GCF_019279795.1 Protopterus annectens | reverse complement strand
TCTATTAATATCCGATAAGAAATAATGAATCTAGACAAAAAAATAAAGAGTCCAACATCACTGAGGAAACACTACCTCTCAGCAGTGCTGATTAATTGCAGAACAGACAGATATGTGACTGGTACTTTAAAAGTTTTTCTGTTACCCCCCCCCCCAAGAGACATGGTAAACAAAAATAAAAAAATGCCTTTGAACTACTGCAGACTTCAAAGATATGCTCTCCAGTTTCAATTTTACTGTACCTCTGTGCCTCCTTGCTATACAAAACAACACAGCATTTATCACACCATAAAATTAAGGCTGTGCCTCTAACAACAAAATGCCAAACAACACAAAGCTAAAGCTTTGTCTGCTGCTCAGAGCTGTGATGATAGTATCCAGCATTCCAGCAACTGTCCCTAGGTAGGAGACACAGCATTTATTCTACCTGAAAATACCTTCCTGTTTGTACATGTTGGTACATTAAAAGATTTCTTAGCTTATTCCTCATTAACTACCTTCTTGTAGCTATCAAATTTCTTACACCATGAGAGACAGCTCACATCCTGCCCACCAAAGTTCATCCACTTATATATGTCTACTGCCCGACATTACAAGATCAAGGTTTGCTTTATTTTTCTCTGTCTCTCAGGACTAGTAAAGGCAGCTGTCTCAGAGGCCAGTGACTGTGGCTGTAAGCTGCTTGTATTCTGAATTAATCCTGCATCGGTGGTTTAGGTCATCACTCCATGACATAGCTGGTATGGTCAGTTGCTTCTAGTTACAAGTTCATGGACTGGATCAGAGGTTGGAAAGAAGTCAGGAGTAACGAAGTGTTAGGTATCTCTAGAGATGATAGATTCCTCCCATATGTTTCTAGTTCTCATAGGAGGAATTGTGCACTGAGTATCAATAGGGCTTCATCTCCAAGGAACATAATGGTTCCAGAGGGGATTACAGTGAGAAATCACAAAGAAGTGCCTTAACTAAGGACCTCCCCTGTATTGTAACTGTTTAGTTAGGTATCTCCAGGATTAGGGTAGGGAAATGTCACTGTTGTTGGTATCTTCTGCCTTAGAATGAGTGCAACTGCCCCCTTTCACTTTATTGTAATGGATATTAAGACCAAAAAAATGTGCCCAAACAGAGCCAAGGTTCAAAAGAGATGTAACGCAATTTATTTAAAAGTAAATAAACATCAGCATTCCAAAAACAATAATAAAAATAAAAAAAAAAAAAAAAAAAATTTTTTAAAAACAATTATGTGTCTAATTGTATGGTTATATGGTGGTTAGTTATATTCTCTATTCTATTTTATTTTATTTTATTTTTATTTTTTTTTATTTTTTTTTTGACTGATTTTATTTATATTGGTATGCATGTATACATTTTTGTTTGTTTTTTTATTATTTTTTTTTTTTTTTTGTTTTTTTTTTTTTTTAAATTTTAATTTTTTGACACTTGTTTAGTGATGTTGTTTTAGTTTGTGAGTTTATTTTTTTTTGTGAGTTTGCTGCTTTTTTAACAGTTTATGAAAGCTTAGGTTTATTTACTTTTAAAATAAAATATTTAATATTTCTCTTTTGAACCTTTTTTCTTTGCTTTTTTTGGGGTTATTTATTTAAGTTTTCTTTTTTTCAATTTTCAATTGACCTGTAATGGATATTAAGGTATCTTAAGAATATTTTTCATAAGGGGTTCACTTCCTCCTGGAGCCCATTTTATTTTTACTGTACTGTTGTACCCTAGCCACTCTCCTGTTTGTCTCTCAGTTGTAAGGCACAGTGAGTTATTATTGATTTTTGGCAGCTGCCTGTTTTACATATACCTCACTCCAAACTCCCTCTCTACTTTTCCTCTTTGGGTTGGTCTGGTTCTATCTCCTTCAACACTCTCATGCTGTTTGATACGCTGCTGTATTCTTTCTCTTGCTGATACAATCTTCCCTGTTTTTCATGTTAATACTTCAGACTTTTTGCTGTCACTTCTATTGCTGTGTCCTAGTCTGTTAAGACATTTTTTACTTACCTTTTGCTAATCCTGGCTGATTCTTTCCTGCAAGACTCAATTTGATCCCACTCCACTTCACTTTACTACTCTCAGCTTTGCTTTGCTCCCCACCCTATCCCTATTCCCACACAGCCCGACATCACTTCCTGTATACTGGACCTACTCCTTCCTATCCAAATTCAACATATCACATGACCCCTAACTCCTCCCACCAGCAGCAACACTATAACCATCTCACAAATAACCACTCACAGGCTCTCACTCCTCTCAGCCACAGAAACCACATCTGCCTCATCTGCTCTTCATACAATTACACTTCACTTTTTCCTCTTCTTTATAACCACAAAAATTTAAATATTTCTCCAAATATCATGTTTCTTTCTGCTGCTACTAACATCCTGCTTAGCAAACTATCACTGTATACTTTCACCTCTATACACCACTCCCACTGCAGTTTACTCAGCACATTATGAAATCAGGAGTAGCTATACCAATATATCTCCCTGCCTGTTTCATCCCTCACCTTGTTTTTATATTAAGCACAAAATACTTCACTGCCCCCACTATACTCAAAAACTAAAACTCATGCAGGTCCCCTCGAAATCAATACACTACCTCTCAAAAATCCCACAATGTGGTGACATCCACCCCAACCCAGGCCTTGAAAACTCACAAATTAATCTAAATGGCATACAGCCACCCCTACAAAATTGCATATTAACTAACCTTCCTTCAATTATCACCTAAAACTATACCTCTTCCCAGCTGTGCTGTCCTAATATTAAACAATGGCCTATCCATACTAATGAAACTAGCACATCAAACCCCTCACCCTATCATTCTCTCATTCATATTCCAAAAAAATTGAATAATGTCACTATCAACCTCTGTAGTATTTATAACAAAATTATAGCATTTCATGCCTGGATATCACAGTATAATCCAGATATTCTTGTCATCCCCAAAACGTGGCTTAAACCTAACATTAAAGACTTTCAGATACTCCCTCCAGGCTATAGTATTATCAAAGCTGATTGGCCCCACAAGAAAGCAGGAGAGATAGTCTTAATTTATCCAAGAGTATACAATCTCACTTCCTATTTACACAACATACAGAAAATTAAAAATGCTGAAATTCTAGTTTCACTGCAAAAGCTTAAAAAAAACAGAGCTATGTTGTGTTACAGTCTATATCCCACCCGGAAATAACATATCAACTTTAGAATAAATACTCTCCTAGACAACTAATTTTATACCTTATGAAGAAAATCATACTTGGAAATGTAAATATTGACTGGTAAAATCTTACATCAGACGGGATCTCTGCTAGAATAAACCTTTATGGTTACACACAACTTACCAAAACAGACGGTAAATTTAATAATTTCTAAAAGTAAAGGTGCTATTCTAGACTGCATATTGGTCTCTGACCCTAATAAATTTGCAACCTCTGGAACCTATCCAAACTCACTTAGTGTTCACCTTCTGGGTTATATCAATGGAAATACCACCCACTAACCTAACAATCATCAAATTAAAACAACTTAAACCTTTTTAAATTCAGTAAAGACTCCTTCATCAATACATTGAAAGCCTTTAATTGGTCTGTCCTAAAAACTCTTCCACTCAGTGAGGCAGTCAGCACTTTTAATACCTTATTCTTAAATACTCTAAACAACCACAACCCTCTCTGTCAAAATTAACCACGCACCATGGCTCACTACCCAGACAAAAATTACAATGTGTTACACAGACAAAGCTTACAAAGAATGGCTTAAACTTAGTACTTCCTATAACCTGCAACTTTATAGGAAATTGCGCAAGCTGAGTAAAAAACAAGTTAACTTAGATAAAAAAAACAATATCATAGCCATCTACAACGACAACACAAAAATGACCAAAAAACTCAGGACATCAGTACATAACCTGTTACATTCAGGCTCAAGTAAGGAACCCAGCCTTTCTCATAACAGTTCTCCATTAGAAATTGCAACGTTATTCAACACCTACTTCATAGAAAGCATTATCTCCCTAACTAAAAAATCTGCACCCCCATCCAATTTTCTACCACCCCCTCATTAACACCTAGTCCTAGTAATTCAACAAACAAATGGATAGTCCAAAATCAACACCCTCCATACAACATGCATGGTGCCACTTCCTTTACCCCGCCCCCACCAGCAGCATCCCTACATGAACCTAATTCGCCTTCTCCTCTATATCCAGTGCTAGCAGCTTCCACTTAGGACCTGTCAACACATCAATAATAAAAAACTTCTACATAGACTCAAACCTTGCTCCATTGTAGTTGAAAACCTCTCACCTAAATAAAGATCCATCTTTATTAACAGATCAATATGTGAACCCTATGTACCCTCACTGTGGAAAAAATCCTATTTTATCCTTCTTTATAAAGGTGGCATCTCTGCCAATGTCTTTAACTTTTGGCCTATTGCAATATTATCACCTGTCTCAAAAATTCTTGAAAGATGCATTCATAAGCAACTCCTTCATTATCTTCAACAATAATGGCTCTTAGCATCCACATAACATGGCCTCCACTCAATTCACAGTACAGTTGCTGTCCTCCTGTCATTCACTGACACCAAACACATGCATAGACTTGGATAAACTTGTTGTCTCCTTATTTCTTGACCTGTCAAAAGCCTTTGATACCATTTTTCACCCTAAACTCTTGTATAAACTGTCTCAGCTTGGACTATCCCCTACTTCATTACTGTGGTTCAGTAGCTGTTTAACTGGCAGGCTCCAGTCTGTAAAATGTCAGAATACGGTCAATCACTGTCCTTACGTGCAAGTTTCCACTGGTTTACCACAATGCTCTATTCTTGATCCTCAGCTCTTTAGTATCTTTATCAATGACCCCTATATCTCCATAAATCCAACCACTTTTATGCAATATGCTGATGATTCTATGTTTATATGTGCAGCTAATAACTTGCCTCAGTTCCTCCATATTATGCAAGAAGCTTTTTCTTCCAGTGAGAAATGTCTCCATAATGCCCAACCACTACTCATCCTTAAAAAAAGAAAGTTACTGCTATTTTGCCCCAAACCACACATACCTGATAAAGTGAATTTCAAAATCTTTTCACTAAACAAAATTAAAATTGAAGTGGTCTCCTATACAAAATTTCTTGGAGTAATTGTAGATGATAACTTTAAATTTGACCAGCATGTTCAAAATAAGTTAAAAAAAGAATCGTCAAAAATTAGGAATGCTCTACAGGCAGAAACACCTCCTTTGCAACACCACCAAAATCACTCTTGCCACAACCTACCTTCTCCCATCTCTCTTATACAGCGCACCCATCCTAACCAACCTTCAGACTACTGTTAAAAATAAGCTGGAGACATGCTATAATAAGCTTGTAAAAATTTCCACCAACCAGCAATACCACAGTCACCACTGTGTTGTCCTTAGGGCTTTGAATTGGCTCGAACTGCCTTACCACTTAGATTACATACAGCTTATCTTCACACAAAACATTATTCACAAAGCCAATGACTGCCCTGCTTTTACTCCTCTTCTCCATTCCAGTCACCTTTATAGACCCCTTCACTCTAATGAGCAACATCTTCTTAGCATACATAAACCTCACAAATCCTCTGTCCACCATCTCTATTTATAATCTGTCAGTTGTTGTTTTTCTTTCGGCTTTTCCCGGTTAGGGGTCGCCATAGAGGAACTCCGGTCCGCTAATGATTGGCAGTTGATTTTTATGGTGCCGAGGTGCTAGCCCGATGCCCAACCTTCAACGAAGGCATGCCCATTCATGCATGTCTTTCGAACGCCACTCGACAGCGGGGAGTAAAAAATGGAATTCTATCCCTCTGCAAATTAGATCTACCTCTAATCTCTCCAGCTTCAAACTACTACTAAAAGACCACCCAAATAAATCTTGGTTCTGCTACTACATTACCCCAGGCTGAACTAGTCCCTCCCTTCTTTCTCCACCAACATACTTATGTTCAGAGAGAAGGAATTATTAAAATCTATTCCTTAGACAAAGAACAAATATATTTTTATCTAGGCTATATTATGTCTGTCTTTGTTCAAGTGAGTTTATTCAGTGTCTTTAATGTCATCTCTATAAATTGCAGCTTGTGAATGTTTTATCTGTTGACAATGTTCTTTTTCACTGTGTTATAGCTGTCCAAATATTTGTACTACACCTGTATAGGTTCATGCTTTATGAACTGAAGTTGAATTTTTACTAAGTTAATACCCCATTCTTCTTTATTAGACTTTGTAATAATTTTATTTATATTTAAATGTAACTAGATTATGTCAATGTGGTGAGCTTTTCCCCAGGCTTCTGCTGAAAATGGGATATTATGTCAGTCGGACTTTCCCAGTAAACAAATGTCGAATAAATAAAATAAATTTGTGCAACAAATTGCAGTTACACTACATCTCCATTAGGTGGTGTAGTGGTATAGCCTCTACAACTTCCCAGTTCAAGTTCCTTTGCTAACACTCTAGATCACATGAGCTGCCAAGGTGCTTAGTGCCCTTCTTCCTCTAACAAACCTGTTAACAGTTCCATAATCCTGTGCACTAGCAGTGCAAATGGACACCCTGTCTCTGCAGCAGTGAGCTAACTGGGATGCTCCAAATACAGAACTGAGATTCAACCTCCTGACATCTGCCTGCTGTTTCACGTTTCAAGAGCTGCTTTTCATTAGAGAATTTGGAATCGCGCTCATACCATCACGCTCATACCTATGATTACTCCCTGACACCTAGATGTTCTCCTAAATCTCTGCTACAATTTGTTTTGCCATTCAAACTGTCCTTCATCATTCCATGTTGTACCTTTTAAACTTCCATGCACCCCTATATTTCTCTTTCTTGACTGCACTTATTTGTTTATTTTTATTTATTTTACATTTGTTGACCGGGATAGTCCGACTGGATATATGTCCATTTTCAGCAGAGGCCCGGGGAGAAAATCTCCAAGATAATAATAGACATTGAACATTTAGTAAATGCTAGTTTCAAGCAGATTACAATCATAAGCAAAACCAGCATTTAGCATATGTAGTACTAACCTATTATAAAACACTTTATAAAACATAACATTATTTTCAAAGTTATATATATATATCATTACATTCAGGTTTAAGACACATTGAGCAGCAGTTATACAACTGACCCTTTCTGAAATGGTATGGTAGAAAAAAGTTATTAGTTGAAAGTAAGGCACCTAAATAATAGAGAGGTCACTATTCAATCCACAACACTTTTTTTCCCATTTTGCATATGGGTTCAGGGTGTCACTTCAACAGTGGCAATCATCTAGAGCCAAGGGTTACACCACTGGGTGACTAGTCCTGCAACAGTAGTTCTTCCACACCACACACCTGCAGCTATGGCTAATTTAGTGTCATATCCACCTACTGCATGTCCTTGGAATGCAGAACGAAACCAAAGCACTCAGTGGAAACCCACATGAACACAGGGAGAACATGTGAATTCTGCACAGAAGGCATCTCAGCTGAGAATCAAACCGGGAAAGCTCTGGCTGTAAGGCAGCGATGCTATCTGTTGTGCTGCTGTGCTGCCCCTTGACTGCACTTACATCTTTATGTTAAACATATCCTGCGGAGAACATAGAGTGATTAATAAATTGGTAATAAAATTGTTAATTTCATTTTCCCTATCCTCCTGTACTCATTTCCTATTACTGAGGTGTTAAAAAGTACTGCTCAAATTCAGTGAGCCATGTAAACTCAGGTCCTGTATTTATCACAGGGCTACAATAAGCCACTGGACATCTGGTCCTGTACCCACCACATTGCTAATTGCATGAAGCTTCTGTTTTTTTTTTTTTGCTTAGAAGTTTATAGATAGTGCATTGCTAGCGCGACGTTCTGGAAGATAATGCACTTACGAGTGATATGTGTTTTTTGGTCCTATTCTCTGCCACCCATTTACATATCAGACCCCCACCCATTTACATATCAGACCCTCACCCATTTACATATCAGACCCCTCATTCCCTCCTATCCTTTCCGCAGGGGAAGTCAGGGGTCTATCTTAATCGTGTTATAACGTTACAAGTGGACCCCCCCTCCAGGATGACAATGGCCTTAATCTGCTACCCTCTAAGACTGACATTTTCCTTAAGGAAGGCCAGCTGGAGTTGTGACTGAATGCCGTTGTGACATTGCAAGTGGGCTCTGCTGTCCAAGGAGGGTATGACCTTAGTGGCCTACTACTCCTAAGACTGCTACTCACATTTTAAGATTGGTGAGACCCAGGAGGCAGGTATCATATACATGAGGATTTTAGAGTATGTGGAGAAGGAAAACCTTAAATTGGCAGAATGAGCATGATGTGACAGGCATCACCACCCATAATGTGGCAGAATGAGCATGATGTGACAGGCATCACCACCCATAATGTGGCAGAATGAGCATGATGTGACAGGCATCACCACCCATAATGTGGCAGAATGAGCATGATGTGACAGGGATCACCACCCATAATGTGGCAGAATGAGCATGATGTGACAGGCATCACCACCCATAATGTGGCAGAATGAGCATGATGTGACAGGCATCACCACCCATAATGCTGACCTGCTCAAGTCTCTCTAGCTACCTACCTAGTGGTAGCCTGCCTGCATCTAGGGAAACACAACTCATCTTTCACTAAGGTGTGTTTTAACTGTAAGCAGGAACCTCATAGCCCCATTCACCCCCCCCCCCAAGCCCTGCCATGCTTCTGCATTACCCAGGAAGCTAATCTGACTCAGGGCATCTGGGTTGCAGTCAGAATACCATCCCCCCACTTCACAAAGTTCAAATGTTATGTGTTTCAACCTGAACTGAGGGAGGGTTGGCACAATGGTTAACGTCCTAACCTCTCAGTTACAAGTACAGGGTTGGATTCTAACCTCTAGTTATTGGCTAGGCTTGTAATAGTCTGCAAAGTGATAACCTAATATTTACCTATGAAATAATGTTTGTAGAACTGTGGAGCTAGTTATGTTGTAAGAAACAGTCTTATCTGTATACAGATTATTGTTTTTTGAAGTATAATATGTATATATATATATATATATATATATATATATATATATCCTAGAGGTAGCAATACAGATGACAAAAAGTGTCTTGTGACCATCTCAGAATTCATGTTTAGGGTCAACTAGTGGTCCATATGTGTTACTGCATTCCATAATTTATTTATGAATAATGATTCCAAGTGTTTTGCTAATTGGGTAAAATATATAAATTGGATGAATGTTTTGAGGTCCACCTGCTGAGTATGTTTAGGCAGAGGGAGAATTAGGGCTTGTTTGAAAAATGGTGTAACTAATTCTACAGTCAAATTTAAACTGAATATGTGGGTTAGGGCTTCAGCTATCTCTTTATAGGCAAGTTGGCATAATGGTTAAGATATTTACCTCCAAAGTACAAGGTTCGATTCTGACCTCTGACCAATGCTTGTTTGGAGTTTGCATGTTCTCTCTGTGTTTCTGGGGGGTTCCTCCCGCCTCTAAAAAAACATGCTGAGTGTTTCCATCTTACACTCGCTGATTAATGGAGCTGTGGGCAGTAGCATAGTCTCTACATGGTGCCCTATAACAGGAAGAGTTGTAGAGATCAACTGCTTTGGGCATCAAAGGTGGTGCGCAATATCCTCAAAATAGGAGAAATGTGGTGAGATAGATGCTTCAGAAGCAGTGAAGGATATCATCGATTTAATGACAGACTCAATGACAGTCTCATGACAATAATAGGGCAGTATTCATAATTTCAGCCTATGCTGCACAGCAGGGTTGTGATAGTGAGGAAAAGACTGCATTCAGACAGCAGTTACAGGACAGGCAACTCCACTAGACTTCCTCCAAGTACGCACTTTGGTAGAATCCATCCCCTGGATTCTCAAAAGCTTGCACGGAGTGCAAGATCCTTGCAGGAGCTCAAGCAGGCAATATATCTGTCGTGTGATCCAGGAACAGCCTGCAGGGGTGTGCACGAGTGCTTCTGCACTAATCTTGCACGGACTAAGCCCTGGTATGCAAATCACCCCATTTGCAGGTGAAATCCATGCAAATGAGGTGAATTCACAATCCAGGAAGCTCACAACAGTCCGTGCAAGACCAGTGCAATCTGCAGAAATGCACTCAGTTAGTAACTGAGTACATTTCTGCAAAATCCAAAATGGAGCTATGACAGCTCTAAATAAAGGCTGCATATCATGTAGCAAGCATATCAATGGCCAAGTATAAAGCCATTGGCAATGCAAACAGTGAACAAAATTTAAAAAATCAGCTTTTATTTTTTGTAGCCGATCTCGGCTGTTTAAGCGTAGGGCAGTGGCGTGCAAATGGGAATGGGGGGGGGGATAATAAAATAAACCTAAAATAAGTATTTTAACTAAAATCAGTATTCTGCCATGCAAGTCAATGCCAGGCAGAAGACAACCTGGCCAGTGAGTAGTGGTTGTTAAGGGGGGAGGCTCAATGTGAGACATGTAACTATGTATTAGCAGGCAATCCTATGCAAATGAGGGGAAGGATAGTGAATCCCAGATTTCCACAGGGTGTGAGGCAGGTCCCAACAGTGAAAGAGTAGAAATAGCTTGGTGCAATTATAGGAGGTAGGTGACATCATGGGGGTGTGTGTCAGGCATACTGTAAGCGGATTGTAGCCCTGTGGCTTGGGTTTGCTCCTAGATTAGCACAGCTAAGTCAGGGTGTGTGTCTAAACTTGCCTATCACTTTTTACAAAGCCTAAGCGGGTGTGCGTGCCATGCACTGGGTTTTACAGGAAGAAAAAAATAAGTTAAACCAGGAAATAGCAGCACTGTACACATTTGAACACTCTGTTTGCATGGCGTGCACACTGGCTTAAACAGGGAGGCAATGGGAAGGAAAAACAGCAGTAGGAAGGTAATCAAGGAGAACTAGCTTAGCTGGCAGGTGAAATGTATCAGAATCAGCCAATTACACAGGCAGCAGACAAGCCCAGCCCAGAACACTACTATAAACTAAGCAAACACATTCCCCCCTGGTTTGTCCCACACTCTACACTACCGGTATATACAAGCAGGGACATTTTAACAAACAAACCTACAAAATGAGGAGGGCTGCAGCAGGCAACATAGAACAACATGTGCAAGAGGCTGAGGGAGATGATGGTGTGAATGCTGCCAAACAACCCACAGTGAGGAGACGAAGAAGTGTGTACAGACCCAGGGTAACCTACCAGGGGCTACATGAGCTGGAGATAGTGGAGTGCTATAGGGTGGACAGAGACCTCCTACAGCAAGTTGTTGAGCAGTGCCGGCCACACCTGACACACCAAACTGACCAAGGTGAACCCATCCCCGTGGATACCAAGGTATGTGTAGGCCTAGGTATACTAGCCACAGGTACCTTCCAAAGCACAACTGGGGATATCATGGGGATCTCACAGGCATCAACATCCAGAGTATTCCACCAGTTCCTGGATGCCATGTCAGCACATGCCAGTGAGCACGTATATTTCCTCAACACCTGTGAAGTGTTGACCAGCAATATGCATCTCTTCCACCAAATAGCAGAATACCCTGGGGTAGTGGGTGCTATAGACTGCACGCACATATGCATCAAAGCACCACCCGGTGAGCAGGGTAGGGCCTACATCAACCGCAGGGGCATCCCCTCCATCAACTGCCAGGTGATATGTGATGCCCAGGGCATTATAATGAATGTGTGTGCTGGCTGCCCTGGAAGCTATGACGATTCCCACATATGGCATCTGACACAGATGTACCAGAGATTTGCCAATGGGGACATCCCCTAGGGGGATGCTGGGTACACACTAGAGCCATGGCTGATGACACCCATCAGAAATGCACACACACCTGAACAACAATGCCATAATGAGGCACATGCACAGGCCAGACATAGAATAGAGCATGTGTTTGGGATGCTCAGGTCACAGTTCCGGTGTCTGGACACATCCGGTGGAGCCTTGCAGTATTCACCAGCTACATGTACCCAAATTGCTATGGTATGTGCTATGCTACACAATATGATCCTGTGGAAACAGCTGCAGCAGGAACAGCATGGGGCAGGGCCACACAGCCCCCCACCAATGCCAAGGCATGTACAGGAACAGAGTGACTCGGAGGAAGAACAACTTGAGCCTGCCACAGTAGGCAGATGGAGGCGTGCCCAGTATGCCATGGCTGCGGCAAAGAGGCAATGCATAGCACATGCACTGACACAGTAGGGACCCAGGGAATGACACCTCTCTCTGACTTGCACATACAGTAAAAGGGATGCCAAACATGACACTACCTGTGCTCAACCATGTATAGGGAGTGTACTATGTGCATCCAACATAGGCAGCCCTCCAGCACCACCCGCAAGTCTGGCACACCTTCAAGGTAAGTCAATCAACCTACCAGTTGTCAAATGGAGTAGAATGTGTCATTACCTGTGACTATGGTATGGATGTGAGCATGCAAGGGAATTGGGTGGCTGAATATTATGGCAGCAGACAGCAGACACCCATAGTGGCACCATGACATCTGTAACACATACTGGGGTCACCACAGTAGCCAGTACTACGCAGGGTGACAAAACCCATTGCAGGAAATGTGCTGAGCGACGTGTGTGTCCATATGACCCATACATGCCAGTCAGGATGGTTCACATACCCAACAACAGTCTCAGCTAGCAGAACAGGTGTAGAGAAACCCAAATAGAAGCTTGTGCCATGGCCCCTGAATGATGGCTATGGTTAACCTCCCCCCAGACCTACACAGACAGACCACAGCAGGGCAGGCAGTGGGACGTTAGTTCTTAAGGGTAGGAAGTCAGACAATAATATGTAGGGCAACCAAAGCCACGATCTGTAGTACACTGGTATGCCTCTAGTCAGCATGATAGTTAGCAATACAGAATGAAAGGGAGTACCTGACATACCAGTACAGTCATAGCAAATGTCTACACGTGTCACATGTGCCCCCCACATCCTACATAGTAATGTAATAACAGTCAGGTGTGCCCCTACAACCCTGTGTAGAAATGTAGAAATAGTCAGGTGTGCCCCCCATCCTTCATAGTAATATAATAACAGTCAGGTGTGCCCCCCAATCCTATGTAGAAGTGTAGTAATAGTCAGGTGTGCTCCCCCCATCCTACATAGTAATATAATGTAATAACAGTAAGGTGGTGCCCCCCCAAACCTGTGTAGAAATGTCGAAACATTCAGGTGTTCCCCTCCCCTGCTATGCAGACATGTAGTAACAGTCAAAGCCAAATGATTGATGGATATCCTGCAGAGACAGCATGCTACCTCTCGGTGTACAACACAAAGGTCAGCACTGCAGCACAAAATACCTGGACACGATCCACACATTCAATACAGACGGCCATACTTGGCATGCTCACACACACAGAGAAATGAAGGCAATGTCAGTCAACAACATACTGAAAGGTCATACTGGGCATGCTCACACACTTAAACACATGAAGGCCATGTCTGCAAACACCAGTGGACCAGACATATCTGGCAGTTGCAGTTGTTAGTGCAGACACATCAGTATGCACCACTCATGCCTTGCACACACAGTTGATAGGAATACAGACATATATGTCAGGACAACACACTATAATAAGCCAAACATAGACGTATATAGATGTGTGGGAGAGGGTGACTGTGACAAGGAGCCATCCAGGCCTGTCCCACCCAGCACACAGCCAAAGGGCCCCAAACACATGAGGTGCAGATGTCACTCACTGCAGATACTAGCCACCAGTATCTGACAGCATTACAGACTATGTGGTGCACATGCCAACTGTGCAACATGACTGTACAAGGAAGTAGTCATCTAGCAGCTGTAAACACATACCAGTGAAATATGATCCTGTGTGTGCCCGCATGTGGTGTGTCAACCCCTAGATGAATGGGTTATGGCCCATGCACACACAATGCCCTCCCCATAGCTCTAGTATGGCAAGCCTGCTGAGGTTATCCAATGTGAAATACACCTTTGGGAAAGTTGTAGCCCAGTAATCCCTGTGGCGTGTCCCATAACTGTGTACTGCTGTAGTGTGATAAACTAGCTAGATAGGAGTTTTAACCCCAAACTTGGCAATTGTGTGTCTGTCTGTCTCTGACTGTGTAGAGAGCAATGCTTTTTAGGGTACTCACACTCCCTACAATTCATATACTGAACTTTGGCAAGGCTGCTGATGTCACCAACCTAGAAATACACCTCTGGGAAGGTTGTAGCCCAGTAATCTCTATAGCATGTCCTGTAACTGCATACTGCTGTCGTGTGATAAAGTTGTTAAGTAGATGTTCTAATCCCAGACAAGACAAGTGTGTGTGCGTGTCTGTCTGACTCTGTCTGTGTACAGAGCAATGCTTTTTATTGTACTCACACTGCCTACAAGTCATATACTCAACATTGGCAAGGCTGCTGATGTCATCCACCTAGAAATACACCTCTGGAAAGGTTGTAGTACAGTAATCTCCGTAGCGTATCCTGTAACTGCGTACTGCTGTAGTGTGATAAAATAGTTAGGTAGGTGTTTTAATCCCAGACATGGCAAGTGTGTGTATGTCTGTCTGTTTGTCTGTGTAGAGAGCAATACTTTTTAGGGTACTCACACTACGTACAAGTCATATACTCAACATTGGCAAGGCTGCTGATATCATCCACTTAGAAATACACCTCTGGGAAGATTGTAGCCCAGTAATCTCTGTAGCACGTCCTGTAACTGCGTACTGCTATAGTATAATAAAGTAGTTAGGTAGATGTCCTAATCCCAAACATGGCAAGGGTGTGTTGTGTGTCTGTCTGTGTAGAAAGCAATGCTTTTTAGGGTACTCACACTCTATACAATTCATATGCTCAGCTTTGGCAAGGCTGCTGATGTCACCCACCTAGAAATACACCTCTGGGAAGGTTGCAGCCCAGTAATCTCCATAGTGTGTGTCATAACTGCGTACTACTGTAGTGTGATTTAGAACTGTGTTAAGGTTCCATCCCCACCCATGGCGGTTGTGGATGTTTTGTGTGTGTTACAATGTAGGGAGCAATGCATTTTAGGCTAGTCATATGCAGTACATGTCAAATGGCCTACTTTGGCAATCCTGCTGATGTCACTTATTGTGAAATACACCTTTGGGGAAGAGATTTCCCAGTAATCCCTGTGGTGTGTCCTATAACAGCTCCATGCTGTAGTGTGAAATAGACCTCGGTTAGGGATTCCATACCCACACATGTCGGTTGTGGATGTTTTGTGTGTGTGTCACTGTCTGTGCATGGAGCAATGCACTTTAGGTTAGTCACACGCAGTACTTTTTAAATGGCCTACTTTGGCAATCCTGCTGATGTCATTCATTGTGAAATACACCTTTGGGGAAGGGTTTCCTAGTAATCCCCGTGGTGTGTCCTATAACAGCTCCATGTTGTAGTGTGATATAGACCTCTATTAGGGGTTCTATACCCACACATGTCAGTTGTGGATGTTGTCTATGTGTGTCACTGTCTGTGTAGGGAACAATGCATTTTAGGCTAGTCACACGCAGTACATTTCAAATGGCCTACTTTGGCAATCCAGCTGATGTCATTCAGTGTGAAATACACCTTTGGGGAAGGGGTACTCCAGTAATCTCTGTGGCACGTACTATAACTGCGTAGTGCTGTAGTGTAATAAACTAGTTAGGTAGGGGTTCTACTCCCAGACATGACAGGTATGTGTGTGAAAGTGACAACTGTAGCCAGTGTGGAGTGGGTTTTGCATATTTCTTATATGGTGGCTCTACTGTATATCACAATGTCCACCATACAGGTATAACAGATGTGAAATAGCTGAGAGGCTGGGCTGCAAAGCATACCCATACATGTGACATCAAGGCCAGGCAATCACAGTTAGCAACCCCAGTATTACCCAGAGAATACTGTCAACCAATGTCTCATACACACACATGCCTAGGCAACAGCCAATATGTGGGTAGTACACTGCATATTGGCCACTGATAGTAACTATGGAGTGAGAGCAGTAGGCTACAGAGGGCATGGCACCCTGTCCATCTTGCCAATATGCACATACATGCAGACAGTGCACTTCCCCCATGTTCCCCAATGGACACTTGCAACACCTGTGGTGCCATCAAATGTGACCCACAAAGGACATACCATGCCTGACAACATGCCCTGTATGGACAGATGCCACTGACACCAGGGAATGCCATTAGCATGCTATCAATGTAGGTGCAGGGTAAACCTGCTGCCCATTACCAGTCCCCGCTACAGGTGGGCAAGACTGGCACATCTGACTGTAATCTGTGTTCACAACATGGGCCAGACACCCCAGGTACAGTTTCACATATCACTGTACATGCATGTGGGAGGTGTGCACATCCCAGACACCGTCCATGTCATGGACTAAGGAACACATACATGGCAAGTGATGCACAGCATTGGCTACACACACAATAGTCACCCAGGTGACTGGATGGGGGATACAATACCCACCTGTGTGGGCAAATGCAGAAACTAGAGCCCTGAGCCACAATGCAGACCATTGTCGTGTGGCCTGATGCCAAGGTATACCCATCGTCTAGCCTTGTATAGCTGTCTGGCACAGTTGACCACCACACACCCGTGCAGACATGCACCCATGCATGTCAGTACTGGCACCCTGTGTGTTTGTGTGCATGTTGTATGGTGCGTATGTTCACATCCACACTCACTACAACCCCCACTGGCATACTGAAGCATGCTGTCTGATGTCAGACACCTCCTCATACCCTTTGCCCATACAACCTCTGTATGACCCGTGTAGTGCATGTGATACCTGCGCAGTGATGTGTTGTGGCAATCCCACTACTGATGAGTTGTACTCCTGGCCCTGCCAAGTGTGTCAATGTGTGTGCATCCCTGTGAGAGTGTGGCAGTGTTGACGCTGGCACCTGTTCATGCAGACAGGCACGTGTACGTCACCTACCGTATAGCTACCGTATCCCTGTTGCAGATGTCACACACCATTACATATATGCTCTGAGAGCTCCACACTAGATAACCCATGTGGCACATCCAATAACTGCATTGAACTGTGATAGCACAATATAATCATCAGGGGTTTGATAACCTGTGCTGGTAGGTGTGTGACACAAACATGCTTAGGTTTTACTCTCTAACCCCTCCCTATCTTACTTTGTCTCTGTCTGTCTCTCCCACTCCCTCTCTGGTGGATGTGAAGACTTACACCTGCTTTGCTTAGGCAGCAGCATGTGTATTTTAAGTGATGCTCATGATCAGCTGATGGCCTCTGCATGAATTGCAGCCCTCCCCTAGCTGATTGCATGTGGAACAGCTGTGGTAACATTCCCATAGCCAATTGCATGGAAACACACTCCAATATCTAGGAACATCATGTTGGTGTTGGCCCTTTTCATTCACTGTGAGCAGGAACTAGATCTGTTGTTTGGCAAACAGCATCTCAGATGAACTGGGGATTTACCTCTAACAACATATACTGTGGAAACAGGGAAAACACAGGAGGGGGATGTGCCTGACCTGACTACAGACTGTAAGTGCTGCTACACTACATTTGGAGTAATGGGATCTGCAACACTTGGTAGTGTATTGCAGGCTGGACATGTTTGGCTGGGGGGGTATGTCTATTCGTACAAGACATATATTGAATGGGGCCTCTCAACTCCATTAACAGTGCATGTGGACATGTCTGTTTTTGTTAATCTATCATTGCTATCTACAGATGTATGGCCACATATACCTATGTAGATATATATATATATCAGCTTACATATGTATGACTATGTCCGTATATACCTACATAGCTATATATCTGCGTACATATATGTACCTTGCTGTGTATATGTAGACATATAGGTGCATATATATATGTGAGTCGATGTAGGCATTTGCATGTATATATGCTCATATAGATATAAATATTTCTAAATATACCTATATATATATATATATATATATATATATATATATATATATATATATATATACATAGATATGTTGTATCTGTTTAGATATTAATATATTTACACACACAAACACACATACAACTAGATGTTGGTATACATTCTCTGTACTGTTGCATGACTGAGCTGGATGATATGTTTCTGAAAACATCAAATTTACGTATATCTGTCAGGGCTTAATGGTAAATCACTTTGTGTATGGTGTGCAGGGTCCTGGGTTTGAGCCTTGCAGAGGCTGTTTATTTTGTTGCTGGGCAGATCTATATATAGATATGTATATATACATAAATATATATATATATATATATATATATATATATATAGGTTCATAGGTAGGTACTAGGCTTAGGCTATTGGCCCGAGGACCTACGTAAGCCTAGCCAACAAGATTCCCTGGCTTACGCCACCCAAGAAAGTTCTTTTCCTGTGCCACTTTCGAGCAGAGACACAGAAGTGATCCCAGGGGTGTAATTCCTATTTCCCATCTACTCATCAAGATTTTTCTTGAAGAGTGCTAATGAAGAGCTTTGCTTGACATAGATGGGTAGCCTGTTCCAGAGTATGGGAAGTCCAGTGTCCCTCCAGCATGTCCTGTTTATTGAAGTGACAAGGTTTAGGTCCCTAGAGTGTGTAGCTCGGAGGGATTGGGATTTCTTTAGGTGTAGCATGTCCAACAGCTCTGGGTTTGACATAGCTTTATATGTTAGGCAGAGATCACATCAGAGTAGGCGATATGCTATGGAGTAAAGCCAGAGTTTTTTGAGACGGTCAGTGTAGGGCATCAATTTGAGGCCATAAATCCTTTTTGTGAGGTACTTCTGTGGCCTTTCCAGCTGCTGCAGATGTCTTGTGAGGTACATTCCAAAAGGGGCGTTGTACTCTATAATGGGTCTAATGAGTGTCGAGTAGAGGGGAACAATGACCTCTTTTTTCTGGATGAGAACCCTTTTATGATGAGCTGTGCCATGTAGAAGGACTTCCTGACTACTGTGGCGATGTGACTATCAAAGGACAGACTACTGTCAACCTGGGTCCCATGGTCTCTTATCACGCATTCGGTGTTAAGTAGACTGCTGTCTATGTAGTAGTTCATGGGTACAGAGTTTTTACCAAAGGGGATGACAATGCACTTTTTGGCATTGAGCTTGAGGCCATGGCTCTAACACCAGGCATCTGTCTCAGCGAGGCCCTTCTGTAGGATTTCCACATCATTTGGGGGCTCAACTATGGCTCCTAGTTTGCAGTCATCTGCGAACTTTGTTAGCCAGAGGCCTTCTGTGTTAGCCTGTACTTCAGAGAAGTAGATACCAAACAGGAGAGGTCCCAGGACTGAACCCTGTGGTACTCCACATGTCACTGGTTTGAGGTCAGATTTGGAATGTGCAACTTTTACAGTGTGGGTTCTGTCAGTGAGCCAGTTGGCAACCCATCTTGTGACGTAGGGATTTATACCTAGTTTAGTGAGTTTAGCTATAATTCCAGAATGGGGGATGGTGTCGAAAGCCTTGGTGAGGTCAAGATAGGCTGTGTGAACCACCTTACCCTCATCTATGGCTTTAGTGACTGCCTCAAGGAAGTCGATCGGGTTCAGGAGGCATGATCTGCCTTTCACAAACCCGAACTGGGTGGGATCCAGAGTTTGGAGGTTACCAATGTTTTTATTTATGAGTTCCATGATGATACCTTCCATTGCCTTGAAGACCAGGCTCATCAAGCTAATAGGGTGATAGTTCCTGGGATCAGTGGTGGCTTCCCCTTTCTGGAGTGGGATAACTCTTGCTGTATGCCATTCAGTGGGCACAAAGCCTGATGTGAAGCTATGATTGAACATGGTGTTTAGGTGGTGAGCCATTTTGTTCTGAAGTTCATATAAAATGCAGCCTGGGATGTTGTCTTGTCCCATGGTGTACATATATATATATATATATATATATATATATATATATATATATATATATATATATATATATATATATAGATATAGATATAGATATATAGATTAGATATATATATATATATATATATATATATATATATATATATATATATATATAGATATAGATATAATAGAGAACATAAAGACATATATGAACACAGGCACCAATAATGGGGGTGAGAGGGCTCAAGCAACGTAAGTCTTAAACGTATTGACATCCCCTCCAACCAGCAAAACATGTCAGCCCTCTTACTAATAATTACTAAGCCCTGCTTACTAGTGCCTTATTCATTATGATACTGACACTTCACATGTACATTTCCTGCAGTACTCTAGTTAATAAATATGTGTTATTTAGTGGGTTTTGCAACAACAAAATTGGTTATAATGTGCTTTGCCATGTAAAATAGACGGTGCTGCAGTGGGACTCGAACCGGGAATGCCTGCTCATTAGGCGGATGCTCTGCCCACTACACTATTGCTGTGCTGCTTCATTTGCATATATCTTTCATAATTTCATACCCATAGTACCTTCCCCCACCCCCTGAGCTCCACATACAGATCAACCATCCATTCTCCAGTTGCTAGCCCAGCCATACCACACCTCCACACATTGCCCTCCATTCATGTCTCGGTACTCATCCAGTATACTGTCTCGACCCAAGCTTCTTCAGGCTCTTCATCCGTTTAGTCCACATACATACGAGCCTTGCCTTGTTCATCTTTCGAGATATGTGTAGACAACCATTTGACACAATTTTTGGTTCGTCCCGCCACGGACAGACCTGTTTTTGTGTCAAGATTACACATAGCTGGCCTACACTGTTTCCCCCACTGGTAGCATCCTGCCAGGGGTTTGAGAAGCAGCAGTTTGCTCACATACCTGCCCAGCCTCATCTCCCGGTTCTGTGGAACCGATGTCCCAGGTTTGACATTCTGAGCATGAAGCATGCCCACACACCCCCTCGACGTGCACCATTTTTTTATTATTTTCTTAAGTTTTTTGCAAGACTACTGTTCTCACATTATGATTGGACAGGCAGTGTTTTTTTTTGATATACATAGACTGCTCAGAATACTGTATTTGAACAATGTACAAATGGTTGCTGGTATTAATCTACATACTTACATACATTTCCTATACTGTTGAATGACTGTGCTGGATGATATGTTTGTGATAACATCAGCTGTATGTGTTTCTGCCATGGCTTAGTAGTAAATCACTTTGCCTATAGTGTGCAGGGTCTGGGGTTTGCAGCTTGGGAGTGCAGATTATTTTGTTGTTGGGCAGGATGAGAGCTGTTGGATACAGAGTGACTAAGGCACTTTTAAGCAATTGTAAGCATGTTTGCACGGGTTTGCGCAGAGGTAAGCAATGCTAACCTCTGGTTACAGCTTCTTACACTCAGTTAGCTTCTACATTGCTTAACCTGTGTAGGCATTGCTTACTGCCATGCAAACAGGCTTAAAGCTGCTTACTGCTGCTTAAAAGTGCTTACTCCCGCTTACCCCTACGCTAATTTCTTTAAAAGAAAAGATAAAGGGGTTGATAGGAAAGTGGTGAAAAAAGGGGCACAAAGAGGGAAAGACAGTATGGAAAATAGCCAGGGATGTGCAGGAAGGCTGAAGGGAAGGTCCATAGCTGCCCATTTCTTCTACAGCAACAGCTGTGCATATACACTGAATTTGGAGGTAGATTTGGACACTCAAACCCCTGGGTGGGGGTGAGGATAACAGTTATAGCTTGTGATGCCAATTAGACCGGATTACATGTGTCCAGTGGACACGTGTGAAATGGACAGCTATGTATGGGGTGAGATTATTTTGTGGGAACAGATTACCCTTTTTTTTCTTTTTCAGGTGAGAGTGGGATGTTGGGGAGGGTTAGTAGGTATATTTGGGGAGGTAGGTTGGGTAGGTTAACAGACAAGACAAACAAGATGAATACAGGGGTGGTATATGACACATGGGGGTAAACACCTTGGATGGGGAGGGGTGTTTGGAAGTCACAAGCCCATGACCCCCCAAATGGAAACAGTGGGACTGAGGTTCCCACCCATGGGCAGTCACCAATGCACCTTCACGGACCCAAAGGTGGCTGTGCTGGGGGCTGGGTAGAAGGGGCAGGCTCACCCTCTAATTTCACCATGCGGGCCTCAAGCTGACATAGCTGGTCTCAAATCTCCTTGTCGAGCTCCCTACGCACCATGGCCAGGACCTGACGGAGGGTGGCAGGTACCTCTCCTCCCCCACTCCCGGGGGGGCCGAGCCCCATCCCCTGCGGCGGTTCCACCCAAAGGTGGTGCAGGGCCAATGGAGGAGGAGGTCCCAGGCTGGGCCCCAGATGTTCTGGTGCCCGGTGCCATGGCCAGCTGAGGTGGGACAGGTGGGTCCGCTGGACCGGTCTTCACATACGAGCTATGGTGTTGCAGTTTTAAGAAAGATATCAGTTAGTCATTGTCAACAGCATTCAGGATTAGTTATAACAGCATGCATAGGTATTCCCATTAACCCAAGACACCAGTTTACAACAGTTGCAGATCACATGCATATATGGGACAACAGTGGCCATTACATCAGCATACAGGTTTCACTGATGGCAACAGGCCACCAATATGGGAGTATTTTAACATGACACATGCATAGAACCAAATGTGAATATTTATAAACCAATAGGACATATGTCCCAACAAAAGTTTGGAGTTTACACGTACCCATTGAGGTGTGCAATAAGGTTATTGTTGCACATATGGAGGGGGTGAGAGAGAGAGAGGTCAATTAACTAATATATGCCTGTTGTTTTCACAACTTTCACAACTTTCTTAGTTACTGCAGTGATCTGTCCCTTACATGTATTATTACACTACCCAATGTCCTTACTTGATACAATGATATGTTTGTAGATTAGCATATGCATGGACTGTGTCTTACGTATAGTCTGCACCTCTTACCTGTTATACCTGTTGAGAAAATCATTGTTAACACTACCTGGCACTTTCTACAAATACTCCCAGATTCTATGCTTGTAGACAAGTATATATGTGACCTGCGTAGTACCTACAGTCTACACCTCTTTCCTGTTATACCTGTTGAGAACATCATTGTTAACACTACCTGACACTTTCTATACATACTCCCAGATTCCATGCTTGTAGACAAGTATATACGTGACCTGTGTAGTACCTACAGTCTACACCTCTTACGTGTTATAGCTGTGGGGGAAACCTTTGTTAACACTACCTGACAAGTTCTAGACATACTCCCAGATTCCATGTTGCTGTTATACACATACCTAACAATCTGTTATTACACACACTCTGGTCAAGGCGTGACAGGATACAGGTGTTAATGTGACATATATTGAGAATTGCTGTCATACACTTTGGGTGAGATGCTACAATGACAGGTTTGTTTCCATATCCATTCTCTTTTTATGTTCAGGTCTGTCTATCCATTATATGTCAGTATAAGCTGCCTACATTTCTTGAATCATCACACTGATTTGTCAGGGGAACAGGTTACCAGGCAGCAGATTTGGGGCAGTTATCCGGACATGTTGGACAGATTGAACAGTTGATGGTTATGATTATGCTTACAGCGTACTATCTGAACATTCTGCTACAGTCTGTACAATTGATGGTTATGATTATGCTTACAGCGTACTATCTGAACATTCTAGCAAAGTCTGTACAGTTGTTGGGTCTAATTATGCATACAGCTTTCTATCTGAACATTCTCGCAAACTCTGTACAGTTGTGGGGTATGATTATGCCTACAATGTACTACCACTCCTGGGATTTGAACCCCTGCTGTGTGTGGTAAAAATATTACAGTTGACATCACGGTACACTGTGCTATGAGGGAATTGGTATAAAGCATTCCAATAGTTTCTGTCTAAGTCTCCCTCAGTTTTCTATATGACTGACCTCTTGGGATTTCCAACATTGTTATACTGAACTTCCTACACATTTTAACTGTGTTTAACAGTGTGGAAACACTGCTTAATACAACAGTATTATTTATATTAGTAAAAACACAAACCACAGGCCCCAGCCAGCACTCGAATCCAGCAAAAACAAAATGTATACCACACAGAAAACACAGAAGGATCCAAGGGCAGCAAGGAATTCCAGTATAACTTTCGTTTAATATAAAACAACCAGGTACATAAGCGCTTTCATACTATTTATATGATGCAACACTACAACAACATATGAAAGTAGGATGTACACAAACACTCCAGGGGTATACTTTTATTCACAAGATCTTACACCTTTATTTCCACGCAACCTGTATGACAGTCTTCCTGCCATATTGTCTGGTTTATTCAGTACAATACACTTCTTTACTGGTATAACACTTTCCAGAACTGTTATACTTATTTGTTATGACAATACATGTGGGAATATTACTAACCTGCCTCGCAATGCAGCCTTTGCAGCCTAGTAGCATGGGCTTGCTGGTTTGCAGCCTGCTCATCTGTAGCTGTCAGAGAAATACAGTGATATTTAGTCATTACCTATCCATAGTATACACAAGCTAGGCAATCATTATCTACGTAGTAGAATGAGTACGTACTCAGTGCTGGGGCATCGGCCATCTGCCTTGCTTCTTGGATCCACTGGTCCAAGAGATCACCCCTCTGCTGCTTCAGGTCAGCATGGTGATGCCTGACCTGCTTACTAGTCCAGGGGATGCCAGTGGCACTGGTGAAGTCACGGGCGAGACTGTCCCAGGCCTCCACTTTATACTGAGAGCTCTGGTACTGGCCCTGCAGTAGTCTCTCCTCATGGTGTTTTACCAGGAGCCATACCATGAATCTGGACTCCTGGGTGCCCCAGCGCTGTTCTCTAAATCTAGTTCTTTCCCCAATGCCAGCCATTCTGCCTACAGTAAGGAGCTGCAACCATGTATGGGAATTATTGGCACCTGTGGGGTTAAAATACACCCAATTTTCTGCACTTTCCTGTGATTGAATGGTTTTGAAAAAGCTAACCTATGGGCACACCTGCTTACCTAATGTTGGCATTGCTTAAAGGGGCATACCACTGGGAAGATTGAATTAGCTGGCCTACACTTTTCTTACCCCAACTAAGCTGAGTTGTGCAATGCTTAGCATTGCTTAATATTTAGTTTGCATTATATTTTCCTTTTGGCATTGATGTATTATTTGTTAAATGTTATATATGTGTCTGGTATCCGTGATTCATGTGTGCATACACTGTATGGGGTCCTGGGGACTTCAGCACTTTATTACAATAACACCTCACATCTGGCTTTACTGCAGTACTCCAGGTCACATATTTATGTTATGTAGCAGGTTATACAACATCACACTGTACATAGATTCCTTTCACATGTTCATTTTGATTTCCTATGGTGAGGATTTGTTTGTTGAAACCTCAATCTTATGTACTGATATGATGGCTTAGTGGTTAACTACTGTGACAGCAGTGTACAGGGGCTTGGGCTCAAGCCTTGCAGCGGCTGTTTATTTTGTTGCTGGGCAGAACACGGGCCATTGGATACAGAGTGGTTAAGGCACTTTAGAGCAGTTGTAGGCGGGTTTGCGTGGAGCTAAGCAGTACTTACTTCCGGTTACAGTTTCTTACTCTCAGTTAGCTTCTACTTTGCTTAATCTGTGTAGGCAATGCTTACCCCCGCGCAAATGCACTTAAACAGGCTTACTAGTGCATATATATGATAACTACTGCTTATTTGTGCTTAACCCTGCTGTTGTACACATGGGGTATTGTTGGTGGGGATATGAGGACATCTATGAGTGATCTCACTCATTTCTTAATAACTTCTGCTGTTCTACATTGCAAGGGCATGTTTATTCTGAGAGCTCTGCTCTCAGACACACCCCCTGCACTCGAACACACTCTGCGTAAGCCTAGGAGCTTGGGCAGTGCACCTTCATTATTATGCATGGCTCGCTGCCATCCTGCTCCTACATGGGTGCTTCCATGGGTTAGTGAATCCGGGGGCATATTTGCAAAGTCATCCCCACTGAATAAATTAGCTACAGTGGTCAGAACTGGAGAGAAAGTACAACAGTTCAAAGAAAGGATCTAGCACCCCAAGAAGAGGAGGAAATTGGTGGAGATGAAGAAGAATGGCAGCACCTCAAAACAGCAAATGTGAGGACTACAGAATCAGATATGTGGCCAAGGCAGCTATGGAAATAAGGCACATAAGGAAAGCTAGTGGTGGAATGCAGAAGTCCAGGAAGATATCAAAAGAAAGAAGGAGTGCAGTAAAATGTGGGAGATAGAAAAGACCCACCAGGCTAGGAAGGAATACTGGTTGGCTAACAATCAGGCTAAGAAAGGGAATAGGGCATCAGAGGCACTCTACTCAGTAGGTGGCACAAAGTAACTGTAGCATGTTGCAAGACAAAGACAGAAAGATAAAAAAGATAGTCAGACATACCCTTCATAAGGGATGCCAGCCTACAATGAGAGAAGAAGAGGAGCCCACCCTAGAAGAAGTAAGAATAGCATTAAGGGAAATGAAGTCAGGGAAAGCAGCAGGCTCAGATGAGGTCACAGCAGCTATGATAAAGATACTGGGTGAGATAGGGAGAAATGGCTCCTGCGGGAACTCAAAGCAGTGTGGAGAGAAAGCAGAGAATAGCCAATTAGTATTCCTTCCTAGCCTGCCAGTGTACAAGAGCAAAGGGAAGTGGACAGTACAGAAGCGTCAAACTCTCATCATACACTGCATGAAAGTACTGGAGAGGGTGATACACAGAGTGGTAGAATGTAAGATGGGAGATGAACAGTTTGCATTCAGATCAGGATGCAGCACAACTGACCCAATGTTTGCAGTAAAACAGATAGTTGAGAAGACACTAGAGATGAGGAAAAAGTCAGACTGGGCATTCCAAGACTTGGAGAAAGCATTTGATAAGGTCCCAAGAAAGCTGATCCAGGCAGTACTGTGGTGATTCAAAGTCCCAGAAACATTGATAGAATTAGTGTAGGCTATGTACAAGGACCTAATGACTCAAGTAAGAACAGCATTCAGTCTCACAGAGGGGTTTCCAGTAGGAGTAGGTGTATGCCAGGGTTCAGCTCTGACCCCATTGCTATTCATACTGTTCATGGACTTCATTAGCAAACAGGTTGGGGGGACATATCACCAAAGTTGCTTTATGCAGATAATGTGGCATTACAAGTAAACTCTAAGCAAGAACTTCAGCAAAGGATAAGGGAATGGAAGGCAAAACTGATGGCACATGGTGATGTAACTAAGCACAGATAAGACGGTGGTATTGGCAGCAAATTGGGGAAATCAGAAGAAACTGAGAATTGAGATAGCAGGGAAGATAGTAGAACAAGTAAATTGCTTCAAGTATCTGGTAGGGGTGGTTGAGGAGAAGGGAAGTCTTAATGAAGACATCAAAGCTAGAATTGGAGGGGCTGCAGCCAACTGGTATAGGGTGTCAGGTGTAGCCTATGACAGAAGAATGCCAAAGAAGCTGAAAAGTAAGGTGTACAAGACAGTGGTGCAACCAGTACTACTGTATGCTACAGAAACCTTGGCAGTAAAGTCAGAGCAGATGAAGAAGCTAGAGGTGATGGAAATGAAGTGCCTGAGAAGGGTGGTAGAATGCACACTGAGGGACAGATGAGGAAATGAGGGTATAAGAGCAGAAGTCAAGCAGAGTACCTCTCTGGCCCTCTTTAAGAGAAACCTGGATGACTGGATGGGAAACAGAAAATACACCCCTGGGATCCCACCTGTCTCCCTGCTGGACAGGAGAAATGAGTGTTGACTTTGTGGGAACATGGGGAAAATTCTTGGCTAGGCTTACAAGGGCCTCCAAGCCAATAGCCTAGTATCATCCTATGAACCTATGACCCTATGAACCTTCGCATATAAACTGTAAAAGCTGAACTTTGTGTTGTATAATATACAGTGAATTCAATCAGGACGTTTAAAGAGAAATGCTATATTATGATATGCAGACTTGTGGAATAATTTATTTGTTGCAATAAAGTATTCTAAAAAATAAATTTAAAAAAGCTCAGTTGTATCTGTTATGCTTTTATCAAACCCTGCAGTAATATTCACACTTCTAGCTCATGTTATCATTATATTTGTTTTGAACATAACCCTTGTACTTATGTATTGTAACTATGAGATAATTGTACCTCAGAATAAGAAGAATATTTCTAGCTACCACAATCATACATTTCCTTTTCACACATTTATTGTCTCAGATCTGAGGGTCACAACTGCTGTCCCAGGAATCACAGTTGCAATAAAAACTCATTACATGCAACTACTGTGGGGTCCCTGGAGTGGGGCACTAGGGTTCTTGTATGAGAACGCACCACTAAGTATATGTTTCTGCTGAGTTCCTGCTTGTGAATCATTATTATAAGATTTGTCATAAAGTACTGTAGTTGTTTTGCAGTAAAATGTGCCTGTTGCCAATACAGATCTATGTTAAAGTTTATTGTCAATGTACTATGCCCAGTCATGCCTAAAAGTTTGCAGTGTTCTTACCTAGTGAATAAAAGTCAGATAAAATTAATACAAATATTTATACAACACCAATAATGATCTATGTCACTATACTTTTCATGTTCATGCCTAAAACTGTGTATTGTACTTATCTAGTGAATAAAATACAGATAATTAATATAAATATTTATAAAGCTGAGATTATGATATATGTGACCATACTTTCCCTAGTCATGCGTAAAAGTGTACAGTGTTTTTATCTTAGTGAATAAAACACATATAACATACAATTATTTATTTATACAGCTGTGATGATTTCTGTCACCATACTTATCTAAGATTTTGCATGAAAAAATCTCATAGATCTTGGCATCTAATTAACAAATGGATGAATTGTTGAATTAGGAGGGGTGCCATTTTTAATTTCCAGATTCTCTTTGAGCACACTTCTAAACCGCTTCCTGTGGACATTCTTGTGTTAATCTGTCAGCACCTGTTTGTCCACATAATGCAATGTGGTGGGCTGTAGAGGGCATTATCCGTGACCACCTTGTGGTACAACCCTTGAAGAACAATGCAACGGTAGGCATACCCCAAGCAAAACTAGGCATTAGTAGAACTACATAGAACAGTCAGTAAATGTAGGCTATGCATAAACTAAGCACAGCACAAGTAACTGAAAAAACAGGTGGTAGATATAAAACTTTTTGGACGTATCATCTATCTCAGCAGCCGCCACCACACAGCCACAGATTATATACCCCACCCAAAACAAGGTAAACTAAACTAACAGCAAAAAACCTGAGGTCCCTTCATGACCCTTCATCATGGGAAATGTTTTTTGGGTGATTGGTATCACAACTTTCAACTTTTAACTTAAATCAAAAAGGTCAAAAAAAAGCAATGGCCAAATTTAAAAAATTTTAATCACTTTAAAAAATTCAAAAACAAAATTTTTCAACTTTCATTTCATCAAAAAAAAAAAAAAAAAAAAAAAGTTGCCGGTAACGGTTACTGAGCGGCTGTAATCCTCAGTGATCTACCAAAAAAATTATGAGAGACAGGACAAAATCGGGGACATTCTGAGAAATCAGGGATATGGGATAGCTGTCTTGATATTTTAGAAAACTGGTAATGATTGATCAGGTAAATACCTGTAATACTGCATCATAGATGAAACTGAGCAAAAATAAAGTGCTCACTTTCCAAAGCTTAACTCTCGCCTCCCTCTGATTTTGCCTGTCCTGGTAATTTTTTTGCTTTTCTGGTAAATCACTGAGGATTGCCATTAGTCAATAATGCCAGATGAAAGTGCATGTTAATGCCAAATCTGTATTGCTAGTACTGTACCTTTAAGTGAATTGCAGTAATATTTAAAGTTGTGCCTGCCTTTCCTGTTTGAGAGCTATTTTTCATAGGTGGTATCTGTGTTAGGTACGTCCCACACATCACAGTTCATCGTAGTAAAAAAGGATGAAATTTAGTTGTACTTAGCGGGGACCCAAGCTACAGCCAGCCTCTACTGACCCAAGTTTTTGCACTAGTATTTACGGGAGTGGGGGGGGGGGGTCATAAATCTTAAGAGTTATTGCTATTTTTTTTTTATTACGCATCTATTATATTCCAGCCGAAAGATCATATTGCACTTAAATGACAGACTATCCATTATACAGAGGTGATAATTTGGTAATGCAGTAAAAAGTTAGATTGATCGATGTATCAGCTGTATCGCAAACTTTACATTTCTTTAATAGATGTTCTACCATGAATATATGCAAAGATGACCCCCAAACATGTGTAACTGCACTATCAAAGCAACAGCCACGTGGCAAACCTCACAGAGCTCCCACACTCGTTTGGATCACTCCTTCTTGTACCTGGCCAGACTGGGTGGGCCCGTTCTCACCTGCTCAGGTGACGTCACAGGACAGTGGGTGGGCTCCAACTGAAAGAGGAAGAATCCATAGAGGGAACGACGCACCAGACGAGCGAGGTGACAGGCAAGCAGTAAGGTTCCCCCAAGTCCCCGGACACCCCGTCACAGAATCGCACCTGGCCGCCCAGTCACCTGAGCAACCATGTCAGCTTCGGCGGTCTTTATTTTGGACCAGAAAGGCAAGGTGAGGCAAAGCAAGGCAGTGACAAGAGTGAAAGTAAAACTTTGCCCTTAGGGGTTAGCAGCACCATGTAACTTTTGATCGGTCATAAATAGTTGGCAGCAGGCGAGGAGGAGTCTGATTTCACAGTTAACTCAATCATTGCTACTTTTTCAAAAGTTTAAAACTTCCAAGTATTTGCTGCAGTTTGTAAATGTGTCACTTTGTTTTTCAGACGTGGCAGTACTTCTGGATTAGGCAGTGCCTAAATAATGATGGAGTTACTTACAATACCGGAGAGGGTGGGGTTTGAACCTGCTCTTTATCTTTTAATGAAGTGCGAGTATAAACAAGTAAAGGCAGTGTGTGGATAAGTACCGGACGTGAAGCAATGTATAATTTCATGCGGTGTGTATATTATGTTGCATTAACGTCTGTATTAATGCCTTGTAATTTTGGAGCCAGGTATCGATTTGTAGATGATCGACAAACTCTAACTGGAGACATTCAGGTGTAGTGTAAACAAAAACACTTGATGGTTTAAATGGGATGGATCGTGTGATGGTGGATTTCTGAAAGATGATATTTAAAGTTAATTGTTGCTTGACTAGTTAATATACTTTGATGCACAATTGACGAGCTGCATTACTTATATAAGTTAAGAGAACAAGATAAAAAAAAGTTTGGACATGCATGCTGTTTTTGTAGTGTGTTGTCGAGTTAACTCACTGGGCAGATGTGTCTGTTTTCAGAGACAATCTGGGAGCACTGCGTAAGTGATGCTTGGAAACCTACAAGAGGTAAAAGGGACCAGTGGGAATCAAACCCAATGACAGGATAAAAATTGCTAGTAACGCCTCACCTTGATCGTATGTGCCAAAGTGCAGAACAAGATGCGATTTTAAAAGCGCGTTCATACACTTAAATGTGTTCATGGCAACATGTTCAATTATTACATTAAGGAAACGGCACGGAAAATTATGCAGATCTCTTCATTTTAGTAATGCAATACATAATAGCTGATAGCTATCCTTTTAATAGATTTTTTTGAAAAATAGCCTTTGTTTCAGCCAGCACCTATTTACCACAGTACATTAGAAGTCATATACTAAATATAATAATATTAAGCTTTAATTTAAAAAAAAAACAGCAGTACTTCATTAAAAGTTTATTCACAAATAAACTAAAAAAAACACAGGACAATAGCATTCAGCAACACTTTAGTTTCAAAGGCTGCAGCCGCATATGAATTTGTTTTAGTAGGGACTCACTTTACAGATCCAGGACCAAAGAGACCGTGGATTTCTGCAATCCCAGTCTTGCAAGGCAATTAACTGTTAAAAAGAAGTGCTTTGTACACCCATCCAGCTGACCACCGATGACTAAAAATCTTCTATTTAAAACATTCCAGGGAGCCAAAACAGGATAAGAAAGAAGTTAGAAGAACTTAAGTTATGGAGGCTGGGACTGAATTCCAAAGTTTAGAGTCCAGAACTGAAAATAACAGAGCAAGATACAAGTGTATTTTTAAAAAAAATAAGCAAAAATAGCAAGTAGTCAGTTGTAGCAGACTATGGGTAGCCGAACTAACTAGCCTTCAGTCCCTCTGATTAGGGACAGATTTGAGGATAGCCTCTTTGCTGGTTGTTACCACAACCTGGAACTCCTACTTAAGACCTACTGTCAACCAGTCTAATAAAATTATTTGTCCTGCTGCTCCAAACGCTCTTAACTGCTGATGTTGTACAGTCTGAGTAGTCAGTACAACCAACATTATTTTCCTTCAGATATAGAAATTCTCCGGCATAGTTAGCACTGATGTATGTACGCTAGCCATTCCTGGATTTCTTACACTAGTTGTCTGGGCGGTGCAACGGTTAGCGTGGTCACCTCACAGGAAGAGGTCCTCCGGTTCAATTCTCTGCTGGGGTGCCTTCTGTGCAGAGTCTGCATGTCCTCCCTGCATTCGCGTGGGTTTCCTCTGGGTGCTCTGGTTTCCTCCCACGTTCAAAAGACATGTCTGGAGAATTTCTCCCCAGGCTCCACTGAAAATAGGCTTTGTTCAGGTCAACAAATGCTAAATTAATAAATAAAAGAATAAATCTTTGTTTAATATCCCCAGAGGGATTTTCAAAATTGTTTATAGTATTGTTACATGTATTAGTATGTGTATTGTATAACTGTTTGGCTTTATGTCATTTTTTTGTGTACCATTATTGGCTATAACTTTACTCCCTAAGAGTCTGTTAAATATGATCCTGATTCAGTGGGGTAACCTGGCTAACAAGTTTTGTGTGAGGTTGCCTACAGTTTATTTTAACATACATGGTTAGAGGTACAAGTAAGAATGGGAAAAAAACATGTCTTAGTAAGCTGGGGGGAGTTGAGTGTATGATTATGCAGTTTATCTTCTGTCAGGCTATGCTAGGTGAAAATTATTTAGGCTTTGGGTACCCTTTATTTGGAAAGTGTCTGTGCCATTTAAAGTAGGAATAGTTATAGAAAAGGAATGATCTTGTGTAAATGCCTGAACAATGTTAATATGCTTGTGCAATGAATTGTGTTTTGCAGCACTAACAGTTGCAGTCTGTGATTTTTTTTTGTTTCCTACCATTCCTTCAGCATTTTTATCCAAGTTTAGAAACCCACTATTCACTGTGGATAGAATAAAAGCTATCATTCTTTGAATGCATTATCCCCAGGTGTGTGTGTGTGTGTGTGTGTGTGTGTGTGTGTGTGTGTGTGTGTGTGTGTGTGTGTGTGTGTGTGTGTGTGCGTGCACTCACATTCTGCAATGGACTGGCATCCCATTCATAATTGTTCCTGCTTATGCCTACTTCCTTGTCATAATAACTACCATCTCACATAACCTCAGATTAGATAAAATGGGTACAGGAAATGGTTGGATGGCTAGGTAGATCATAGCTCAATGACTACATAGCATTTTGGGTCGACTTGTGGTATGGATCCTGAATTGTCTGTTTAATCATGGTTGAGTATTGTTTTATTTATAAATTAACAAAAAATTAAATAACTCATTTAACTGAAAAATGACCTACTTTCTTGTGGATCTTTCTTTAGCCATAGCCTAAGTTGCAGCCTGCAGTGAGAAGAATGAAAGAAACACACACACACACACACATTTAAATCTCCACACACAAGTATAGTTGCAAATACAAAATCTAAAAGCAGTCAACAAACAGTTCATCAGAAAACGAGTGTTAACCCCACAACCAATCAAAAGCTCTCATTACCATATCACTAGTTATTTCAAAAGGAAACGTAATAGGTTTCCTTTTGTGATTGCCACAGTACACATAACATCTTGCAATTTAATACAGTCATACACAGAAACACACATCAGCCACTACAGATTACCCAACAAACAGCTTCCATTTGTACACCTACATATAAAAACAAAGGACACACTTAATGTTTTATGTGGGTGGCTTCATCCCCACACCCCCTTTCATGGTGGGGGGGGGGTCCACACATCCTCTTATGTTTATGTACTAGCACAGTTGTCACACAGTTGCAACCACAGACAAATTCCCAGAAGAATTGTATAGTCAACAGCACAGGATTTGCCATAGCAGGATTCAAACAATGATTTTATTGGGTACTGGCAGCTATTCTGCCCATCTGAATTTGGCAGAAACAACTACTTTTTATATCGGTTCTTGTCACCGCAAGCTCATTTCTTAAAAAAAAAATGAGTCATAGTTCCTCAAAACCACATTTTATTGAAAGTTATTTTGATGGTATAGAAAATGACTGCTGGTGGTTTTTGAAGCATACCAGTCACAATACAGGTTAGTGTTGATCAGTATTTGTACCTTGATAATGCCCACTGTTACGCTGCGCTGCCATCTCCAGAAGTTTCCATACGTACGCCCAGAGTGACTCCATGTTGGTATATTTATTCTGGGAGGTGGAAAGGGATTGGGGGGGTTAAGGGAGTGACTTGTCCCCCTGCAAAAAATCTTTTTTGGAGGTATAGTTAAGTGTATATGAAATTTTCAGTGAAATGTGGTTTTGACTAAATACATTTTCAAAAACAAATGTGTTGCAGGGTTTTTGTCGTGTAAGTAAGCTTGTGATAAAATGAAACAGAACACGTATATATATTTTTTAAATGTGTAAATACATCTGAACTAATCTATGTCCTCATCAAGTACCTTGTGTCTGTGTAACTAAGAGTAAGTCCTTTATCAAGGTACTTAAAGAATGAACTGCTGTACTGCTGGCACAAATGCCAAATACGGTAAATAACAGTTCTCCTGATCTACTCCTGACACAAGTGCCAAGTACGGTAAATAACAGTTCTCCTGATCTACTCCTGACACAAGTGCCAAGTATGGTAAATAACAGTTCTCCTGATCTACTCCCGAGACAAGTGCCAAGTACCGTAAATAACATTTCTCCTGATTTACTCCTGACACAAGTGCCAAGTACAGTAAATAACAGTTCTCCTGATCTACTCCTGACACAAGTGCCAAGTACAGTAAATAACAGTTCTTCTGATCTACTCCTGACACAAGTGCCAAGTACAGTAAATAACAGTTCTCCTGATCTACTCCCAACACAAGTGCCAAGTATGGTAAATAACAGTTCTCCTGATCTACTCCCGAGACAAGTGCCAAGTACAGTAAATAACAGTTCTCCTGATCTACTCCCGACACAAGTGCCAAGTACGGTAAATAACAGTTCTGATCTACTCCCGACACAAGTGCCAAGTACGGTAAATAACAGTTCTCCTGATCTACTCCCAACACAAGTGCCAAGTACAGTAAATAACATTTCTCCTGATTTACTCCTGACACAAGTGCCAAGTACGGTAAATAACAGTTCTCCTGATCTACTCCTGACACAAGTGCCAAGTATGGTAAATAACAGTTCTCCTGATCTACTCCCGAGACAAGTGCCAAGTACGGTAAATAACAGTTCTCCTGATCTACTCCTGACACAAGTGCCAAGTACGGTAAATAACAGTTCTCCTGATCTACTCCTGACATAAGTGCCAAGTATGGTAAATAACAGTTCTCCTGATCTACTCCTGACACAAGTGCCAAGTACGGTAAATAACAGTTCTCCTGATCTACTCCCGACACAAGTGCCAAGTATGGTAAATAACAGTTCTCCTGATCTACTCTTGACACAAGTGCCAAGTACGGTAAATAACAGTTCTCCTGATCTACATCCGACACAAGTGCCAAGTACGGTAAATAACTGTTCTGATCTACTCCCAACACAAGTGCCAAGTACGGTAAATAACAGTTCTCCTGATCTACTCCTGACACAAGTGCCAAGTACAGTAAATACCAGTTCTTCTGATCTACTCCTGACACAAGTGCCAAGTACAGTAAATAACAGTTCTCCTGATCTACTCCTGACACAAGTGCCAAGTACAGTAAATAACAGTTCTCCTGATCTACTCCTGACACAAGTGCCAAGTACAGTAAATAACAGTTCTCCTGATCTACTCCTGACACAAGTGCCAAGTACAGTAAATAACAGTTCTCCTGATCTACTCCTGACACAAGTGCCAAGTACAGTAAATAACAGTTCTCCTGATCTACTCCTGACACAAGTGCCAAGTACAGTAAATAACAGTTCTCCTGATCTACTCCTGACACAAGTGCCAAGTACAGTAAATAACAGTTCTCCTGATCTACTCCTGACACAAGTGCCAAGTACAGTAAATAACAGTTCTCCTGATCTACTCCTGACACAAGTGCCAAGTACAGTAAATAACAGTTCTCCTGATCTACTCCTGACACAAGTGCCAAGTACAGTAAATAACAGTTCTGATTTACTGCCGACACAAGTGCCAAGTACGTTAAGTAACATTTGTCCACAGCCACCCTTAATGCTCCTGATCCAACAATAGACCATATGTAATTATCGGCCTTATATGTTTAGGGCAGTTCTAAGCCCTTGCACTGCACGGGGATAAACGTAAAGAAAAATTGTAAGTCTCATAATTTTCTTATGTTATACACATTTATGTTAACTTATTCTTTCACGATCAGTATAGGACAATGTTTTTGAGATGTACATAATACAGCTTCTTTCCAGATATTATAAATGCATATGGAAGTTTATTTGCTTGTGACGCCCAGCAAGAATCTTGCTCTTTTGTGATGCATGTAAGAAAACTATATTACAGGTTATTTCCAGATATTGTAAATGCATATGGAAGTTTATTTGCTTGTGACGCCCAGCAAGAATCTTGCTCTTTTGTGATGCATATAAGAAAACTTTCTTTGTCCTTATTTTACATGTTCACATATAGGACAACGTTCTGTCTCCTTCTAGTACATGTGTATGTCAGTTTGTTCACATGTTATAGTACACATGTCTGTCAGCTTGTTCACATATAGGATAACTTAATGTGTCCTTATAGTACATGTGTATGTCAGCTTGTTCACATATAAGACAATTTAATGTGTCCTTATAGTACATGTGTTAGATTGTTCACATATAGAACAACTTAATATGCCTTTATAGTACATGTGTATGTCAGCTTGTTCACATTTAGGACAACTTAATGTGAGTTGTAGTACATGTGTATGTCAGGTTGTTCACATACAGGACAACTTAATATGTCTTTATAGTACATGAGTTTGTCAGCTTGTTCACATTTAGGACAACTTAATGTGTCCTTGTAGTACATGTGTATGTCAGGTTGTTCACATATAGGACAACTTACTATGTCTTTATAGTACATGTGTATGTCAGCTTGTTCACATATAAAACAAATTAATGTGTCCTTATAGTACATGTGTATATTAGCTTGTTCACATATAGGACACATACCTTTAAATCTCTTACAGCAAGAAATCTGGACAAAGCCATAAAACAAGTGGGACAAATTCCCAAAAATAGGGACAATTTTTATAAGTTGCCCTTACAAACTTAGAAAGTTGATAGAATAACAGGTTTTGCATTAACATGACGTTTCTGAAGGATATAAAGTCTAAAACTCAAATATTTGTTATTATTTTCTAACCTCGGTCTTTAATGAAAATCTCTACAGTTGAGAGGTCTGATAAGACTACTTAATGTGTCCTTATAGTACATGTGTATGTTAGCATATTCATATATAAGACAACTCAATGTGCCCTTTTTGTACATGTGTATGTCAGCTTCTTCATATATAGGACAACTTTCTGTGTCCTTATTGTACATGTATGTCAGCTTGTTCCCATATCGACAACTTTCTGTATCCTTATTGTACATATGTATGTCAGGTTGTTCCCATATAGGTCAATTTTCTGTGTCCTTATCGTACAAATCTGTGTCAGCTTGTTCACATATAGGATAACTTTTTATGTACTTAGTGTGTGTGTGTGTGTGTGTGTGTGTGTATGTATGTGTATGTGTATGTCCTACTTTCCTGATTACTGCAGTTATCATAGATGTTTTAATCTTGTCCTACTATCCTTACTACTACAGTTATCATAGACATTTAATCTTGTCCTACTGTCCTTACTGCTACAGTTATCAGAGACATTTCATCTTGTCCTACAATCCTTACTGCTACAGTTATCATATGCATTTAATCTTGTCCTACTATCCTTACGACTACTGTTGTCATAGACATTTAACCTTGACTTACTATCCTACTACTGCAGTTGTCCTATACATTTAATCTTGTCCTACTATCCCTCCTACTACAGTTATCATATACATTCAATCTTGTCCTACTATCCTTACTACTACAGTTATCATAGACATTTAATCTTGTCCTACTGTCCTTACTGCTACAGTTATCATAGACATTTAATCTTGTCCTACTGTCCTTACTGCTACAGTTATCAGAGACATTTAATCTTGTCTTACTATCCTTACTTCTACAGTTATCATAGACATTTAATCTTGTCCTACTGTCCATACTACTACAGTTATATACATTTTAATCTTGTCTTATTATCCTTACTGCTACAGTTATCAAAGACATTTAATCTTGTCCTACTGTCCTTACTATTATAGTTATCACAGAGAATTTAATCTTGTCGTACAATTCTTACTACTACAGTTATCATAAACATTTAATCTTGTCCTACTATCCTTACTACTACAGTTACCATATATAATTTAATCTTGCCTTAGTATTCTTACTGCTACAGTTGTCATAGACATTTAATCTTGTCCTACTGTCCTTACTACTACAGTTGTCATAGACATTTAATCTTGTCCTACTATCCTTACTACTACAGTTATCATAGACATTTAATCTTGTCCTACTATCCTTACTACTACAGTTATCTTAGACATTTAATATTGTCCTGTTATCCTTACTACTACAGTTATCATAGACATTTAATCTTTTTCTACTATCCTTACTACTACAGTTATCATAAACTTTTAATTTTTACCTTCTGTCCTTACTACTACAGTTGTCATAGACATTTAATCTTTGCCTACTATCCTTACTACCACAGTTATCATAGACATTTAATCTTGTCATACTATCCTTACTACTACAGTTATCATAGGCATTTAATCTTGTCCTAAAATTCTTCCTACTACAGTTATCATAGACATTTAATATTTTCCTACTATCCTTACTACTACAGTTATCATATACATTTAATATTGTCCTGCAATCCTTACTATACAGTTATAATTGACATTTAATCTTGTCCTACTATCCTTGCTACTACAGGTATCATCAAAAAAAAAATACAATCCACTCTGCTACAGGCCCCATGAAGGATCAGTGTCTCTCCAACCTAACACCACTCTTAAGTATTCAACTGTGGTACCACCTTTAACATTCTTATAAGAAAAGCGCAGTCCGGGTCTGAACTGTCTGCAAACAGCTACAGTTAACTTTGAACCTAACACCACTCTTAAGTATTCAACTGTGGTACCATAGGTTCATAGGATCATACTAGGCTATCTGCCCTAGGGCATTTATAAGCCTAGCCAGAATGTGTTTGGCTTTCGCCACCCATTTTAAATTTATTTTGCTATGCCCTTTTTCGAGGTTAGTATACTGTGCCTCTGTCTAACAGTGACACAGAAGTGATACCCGGGGTAAACCTACGATCTCCCATCCACTCATCAAGATTCTTCTTGAAGAGAGTCAATGAGGGACTCTGCCTAACCTGGACTGGGATTTTATTCCAGAGTGAAGGGAGCCTCTGGGTTATGAATCTGTCCCTCCATCATGTCCTATTTATTTCAGTGCTGAGGTTCAAGTCTCTCGAGCACGTAGCTCGATGGGATTTGGATTTTCTGAGGTGCAGCATGTCCATTAATTCCGGGTTGGACATGGCTTTATACGTCAGGCACAGATCGCCTCTGAACAGGCGGTATGTGACTGAGTAGAGCTGGAGTTTCTTTAACCGGGCAGCATATGGCATCTGTTTGAGCCCTTTGATCCTCTTGGTGAGGTACTTTTGGGGTCTTTCCAGTTGCTGCAGGTGTCTGGTAAGGTACATCCCAAAAGGGGCATTGTACTCAATTATGGGCCTGATGAGGGATGAGTAAAGAGGCACGATGAGCTCCCCTGATCTAGATGTGAATCCCTTCATGATTAGGTGGGCTATATAAAATGTTTTTCTAACCACTTTGGCCACGTGGTTGTCAAATGAGAGATTGCTATCAACTTGGGTCCCCAGGTCCCTAATTACTTCTTCTGTACATAATGGATTACCACCTATGTGGTAATTTGTGGGCACTTTGTTTTTGCCAAAGGGGATGACTATACACTTTTTGGCATTTAGCTTGAGGCCATGGCTCTGGCACCAGTTGTCTGTTTCTATGAGGCCCTTTTGGAGGATGCTTGTGTCGGCTGGAGAGTCGATTATGGTGCCCAGTTTGCAGTCATCTGCGAACTTGGTCAGCCACAGTCCTTCCGTGTTGGCCTGTACCAACGAGAAATATATACCGAACAAGAGAGGTCCCAGGACTGAGCCTTGTGGGACACCACTTGTAACTGGTTTGGAGTCTGACATGGCTCCAGCAGTTCTAACCATGTGGGTTCTGTCCTTGAGCCAGTTTGCAATCCATCTAGTGACATAGGGGTTTATATTTAAGCTGGTGAGCTTATCTATAATGCCCGAGTGGGGTATTGTATCGAAGGCTTTTGCGAGGTCCAGGTAGGCTGTGTGGACCACCTTCCCCTCGTCAATGGCCTTGGTGACTGTTTCAAAGAAATCAACCAGGTTTAAGAGGCAGGATCTGCCCTTAACAAAGCCGAACTGGGTAGGATCCAGTGTTTGTAGGTCCCCAATATCTTTATTTATGAGGTCCATGATGATCCTTTCCATAGCTTTGCAGACCAAGCTAGTCAGGCTTATGGGGCGATAGTTTCCAGGATCCGTTGAGGCACCACCTTTGTGGAGAGGGACCACTGTTGATGTACGCCACTCTTTGGGCACATATCCTGTAGTAAGGCTGAGATTGAACAGTAGTTTTATGTTTGGGTTTAGCTCTTCTTGGAGTTCATGTAGGACGCAGCCCAGGACACCATCTGGTCCCATTGATGCTGTGTTTTTTGCTTTGGAGAGGGCAGCTCTTACCTGAGCATCTGAGATGTCAGGGGGGCAGCACTCTGCTGGGATAGATATTTGCCCTTTTGGTGGTGGGGGGGGTTTGCGCTGAACCTGTCAGCTAGGATGTTGGCAATGTCTGTGGGTTCGGTGTATTTTTTGTCATTTTGGACTAATTCTGAGCATATCTGGGAATTACCACCCAGGTTCCTAACATAACTAAAGAAAGCCTTGTGATTATCCTTAGTGTCCTGTGCAATTTTTCTCTCGAAGCTGGCCTTAGACAATTTTATGTGTGCCCGTAGATTTTTGCTAATACTGATCAGTGATGCTTTCCCTTTTTGGGATTTTGCTCTATCATTTAGTAGCTTCCTCCTTCTATTGTATAGTTTGTTTATGGCTGGGGTACACCAGACAGGACGTCTGCCTTTGGAGGATTGGGTCTTGGTTTTATTTGGGATCGCATGATCCATGCATTCCTGAAGGTGTTCATAGAATGCGTTTATAAAGGATTCTGCGGTCTGGGCCGTATTTTCCACAGGCCCGGGGGCTTTGAAGGATTCCACCTCAATTTTGAGGAGTGTGAAATTTGCTTTAGAGAAGTTTTTCACTGTGGTTTTCTGGGCAGGGGGTGGGGTCGGGATGTGAATATCCAGTGAGATTAGTTTATGGTCTGATCTTACCAGTGAGGGATACACTTCTGGTCTGGAGCATAGAGTCCCCATGTTGGTGATGATCAGGTCCAGTATGTTTTCCCCTCTTGTGGGAGTGGTAACAAGTTGTTCCATAGCATTTGAGTTTATAAATTCTAGGAACCTTTGGGCTAGGGTGTTGGAGCTAGAGTAATGCTCCCAGTCTATGTTTGGGTAGTTGAAGTCACCCGATATAATGGTGTTTGGAGAGACCTTCATATTTTCCAGTGTTCTCAGGAAGGCCAAGTGGGGTTCCTGGGTTTGGGAGAGTGGTCTGTAGCAGGCTATAAACTGAAAGGCAGTTTTACCCACTGTTAGTTGCACATGGATAGTCTCTGATGCTTCGTGCTTTGCCACCAACCTGGAGGTGTGGGTATCTTTGATGAATATCGATACTCCCCCTCCTTTTGTGGTTCGGTCCAAGTTTTGGGGCCGAAAAGCATGGTATGAGGTATAACCTGGTAGTGCTGGGGTGCTCTCGGGAGCCCTGAACCAGGTTTCTGTTACTGCACAGATATCGATGTTCTCCATGCTAAGGAGAGTTTTGAGTGCGTGCATCTTGAGGTTTAGACTTCTGGCGTTGAGTAGCATTACTCTTAGTTTCTTATCCCTTGTGATACCTATGGAGCTGGGTTTGTCTTTTGAGCTTTGCCTAAAAAAGGCACTATGGGGGTAGCAAGAGCCTTTGCCAATATCTGAAAGCCCAGGGGTGACAGGTGCAAGCCGTCCCTAGCGAAGCATCGTGGCTTGTCGAGCATATCATCCCAAGCTGACAGGCATTGGATCCCCTTTGAATGACACCAGTACTTAAGTCAATTGTTGAAATTGATCATCTTGTCTTCATATTGTGGCATCATTCTTGGTGAGGGTAAGATGCTACTCAAGGTCAGGGTCATACTGGCCTGGGCTACATGCTCAGAGAGCTCCTTTATGTCTCTTTTCATGTAGACCAGGGAGGTACGTCTCAGGTCATTCACACCAGCATGGACAATGACTGAGTCATATTTGTACTTGCCTTGGAGTGACCTGAGTGCTTGTGTTATGTGGCGGATCCTAGCGCCCGACAGGCTGCTCAACGTGACCCTCTCCTTGTTCAGCCTGGTGAGCGGGACGTCAGTGTGCCTGACGATAGTCACCTATTACAAGTGTATCAGGTGTGTTGTTTAGTCTTAAAGGCTGTGACTGTTTGGCACACTGGCTTTGTGAGATATGTGTTGCACGTGTTTTGTTTTGGGGTAGCGGCTGCTTGGGTGTCTGCTTTGGAGGTCTCTGCTGCTTGGGCCGATCTTTATTTAGAGCCTCCAGTATGTTTTGTGTGATTATGTGTTTGGTTTGCTGTCGTGGTAGGTCTATGTGAGACTGGAATTGTAGTGAGTGTGGTTTCCTTCTCCTCCTGACTGGTTATGCCAGTACTGAGTTGAGAGAGCTTAGCCTCCAGTTTGGCTATATGGTTGCATCTCTCACATGTGTTGGAATTTGTTGGGAGGAGGAGAGGGTTATCTGTGTACATGAGGCAGTAGTAACATTGCCTCAAGATTCCCAGATTCACCAGCTGGACAGGAGAGGAGATTGACAACTGACCTTTGGACATGCTAGAATAATATTGGGAATTCCTTAATAATTGAAAACCAGGGCCACTGGGGAGTGAGGGTGTAGTGCTTTTAATTTTTAGTGCTGACTTATATAATTGCTTTAGTGAGCAAGTGCCAAGTAACTTAAGTGCAATGTGTTACAGGTAACTTGAATGCAAAAATGACAAACAGTAACTTTCTTTCAAGTGAAACAAGGAAATAAGTACAGTAAGCAATGCAGATATCACTAGTGATCCACAGAAGCGCTGAGAAGCTGTGTATTAGGTGGAATTAGCGTTCCAGGGAAATAACAAGCAAACAAACAACAAGCATATGAACAAAGCAAGATTCAGCAGGCCTGGATCTAGTCTATGCTACAGCGAACAAGGTGTACCAATTTCAGTAAGATACAGTTCAAATATTCAGGCACTATAAACCTTTAACCAGAAATTCCCAGCTCAGAAGGGCAGAGTCCAGCCTCTTCTCCCACAAGAGTGCAGACCACAAACCTTCTTAATGTAAAATAACTGGCCTGAAGCCCAAGTGCTTAAACCAGAACTAATACACTTTAAGAATAACAGACACTGGGCTCTCAATCAGCAGTTCCCAACTTAGAAGGATGAAAGCTACCTGTCCTGCCACCACAGTGCATGCCACAAACCTTCCTAATGTAAAACAGCTGGTCTGAAGCCCAAGTGCTTAATCCAAAAGACTTAGAATGATAGCTACACTTTAATCAAGTTACTACCAAGCAGTAATATATATAATTGAATACTTTAGAGAATGCCTGGATTAGTGCTCAAGTTACACAAACAAAGCTAGATCCAGCAGGCCCGAATCCAGTCTATGCCACAGCAAACAAGGCGCACCAACTTCAGTAAGAAGCAGTTCAGATATGCATGCACTATAAGCCTTCAACCAGAAATTCCCAGCTCAGAAGGCAGAGTCCAGCCTCTCCTCCCACAAGAGTGCAGACCACGAACCCTCTTAATGTAAAATAACTGGCCTGAAAGCCCAAGTGCTTAAACCAGAATTAATACACTTTTAGAATAACAGACAATGAGCCCTCAATCAGCAGTTCCCAACCTAGAAGGATGTAAGCTACCTGTTCTGCCACTACAGTGCAGACCACAAACCCTCTCAGTGCAAAACAACTGGTCCGAAGCCCAAGTGTTTAAACCAAAAGGCTTAGAATGAGTTACACCAAGCAGTAATAAATACAATTGAGTACTTTTAAGATGATGCAAAAGTAAAAAAAAGTAGGTAGAAACACAAGTACAGTAAAAGCAGATGAAATTTTTTTTTTCTGAACAAGTGCTGAGATCAAAGAAACAGATTTGAGTGCTGAAACTAGAAAACTGGCTAGTTATAAGAAAAAAAAACTAAGCTTTAACATTCTTGTAAGAAAAGTGCAGTCCAGGTCTGAACTGTCTGCAAACAGCTACAGTTAACTTTGAACCTAACACCACTCTTAAGTATTCAACTGCGGTATCACCTTTAACATTCTTATAAGAAAAGCGCAGTCCGGGTCTGAACTGTCTCCAAACAGCTACATTTAACTTTGAGTATGTGTCTACCTGTTTGAGCCAATCTTCATTTTCCCCTGGAGAGCACTGTGCTTTGGCTGTAAGCAGCCCCCCCCCCACCACACACATCTTCCACTTTCTCTTATTCCCTTCTGTTAGCAAATAGTATCCATAACTGTTCAGTACTGTGTGTTTGTTAATTTAAACTATGACCACAGTAGCCTACTGATACAAGGTTATCCTGGTTTTCCACCTGAGAAATTAAGACAAGACTTACAGTTTCAGAGCAGTCCTTGGTCAATTGTGATTGTTTCTTAACACATACTTTTCTTGCTTTGGCTCATTAGCAGCAGTACAAAGAATTGCCTGCTCACACCCTTGTTCTCCCCTCCCCTTCCCTGTTTATTACCTTAAGACAATCCCAGAGTTAATAAATATTACCTGTGGCAGGCACCATTTGTAAAACTACAATCCACTTTGCTACAGGCCCCATGAAGGCTCAGTGTCTCTCCAGTAAGTGTTTTACAACTGTGAATGCCTATTTATGTTGAATTGTATTAGACATTTTACAACCGTATATGTTTATGTTGAATTGTGTTAGACATCTAATATGTTTTATGCTTTATTATTGATGTTACTATGGCATGCTAGCATTTTGTATGCACCAAGTTGTTTCTAGTATAATAGTATGTATGGTCTATTTGCATAGCTGCACCTTGTTCACTAATGTTATTCATGTAATTGTGTTGTGTGTAGACAGCTCATACTATTGTCTAAATTATTTCTATAAGTTTGTGCTGTTACTGGTGGATAGAATCACATTAGAGAACCACGACAGATTGCTGCTCGCTATATTTTTATCTGTGGCTGCATAACTGTCTGGGTTTTGTTTTCTAATGTTCTTCCAATTGGCTCAGTATCTGCATATACTAAGTAGTGGTTCAGGACATTGTCCTGCATGTGGTAGCTATTTGCTCAGTGTGTTTTTTATAATCTTTATAATATATATTTACCATCTCAAAAGTGCTTACTCCTCTCTGTACTCTTCTTTTCTAGACCTAACACCACTCTTAAGTATTCAACTGCGGTACCACCTTTAACATTCTTATAAGAAAAGGGCAGTCCGGGTCTGAACTGTCTGCAAACAGCTACAGTTAACTTTGAGTATGTGTCTACCTGTTTGATCCAATCTTCATTTTCCCCTGGAGAGCACTGTGCTTTGGCTGTAAGCAGCCCCCCCACCACACACATCTTCCGTTAGCAAATAGTATCCATAACTGTTCAATACTGTGTGTTTGTTAATTTAAACTATGACCACAGTAGCCTACTGATAAAAGGTTATCCTGTTTTTCCACCTGAGAAATTAAGAAAAGACTTACAGTTTCAGAGCAGTCCTGGGTCAATTGTGATTGTTTCTTAACACATACTTGTCTTGCTTTGCGATTGTTTCCAGCCCTCATACAAGAACCTGACATGGTCTCTACCCGCTTCGCTCCCCACCCTGCCCCCTATTCCCTCCCGCCCCCAGTGGTCCCACCTTTATTGCACTCAAACCCCTCCCATCTTTCCAATAGCCAACCACAGCGCTAACCCAACACTACCTCCTCCATATTCCCTCTACTATCACACCTCCTCAACTGACATGTACAAGCATACCTTTCCTTTGCTCACTGCATGCACTCTCCTTGCATATCTTACATCCTACCAAAGCTCCATCATTCCCCCACTCAACCACTACCACTGTACTACTACTCACACCACCACCCATGTCTCACCTATACTCAGCTCCCCTCCCACCAGCTCAAGAACCATCCCTATGCACCCCCCACATATTTTACCAACTATATTACTCAAACGTAAAGCATCCCTACAACTTAACATAGTAACCCTCCCACCATACCTATTACCCGCAGAGCACAATCATAAAGTTTCCCTTATAAACAAACACATTCAAAAACTGAGAAAACTAATTATCTCATGCATATCAAAACTAGCCCTAAGTGGAGACATCCACCCCAACCCTGGCCCTACCATCTCCAACCCCAATCCTCTTAATCAGACTAGAAACCACAACTTCTCCCATATTACAGCCAATAGAAAGCCAAGTGACTTCCTTCTACTAAGCCTAAATATTAGAAGTATATCCAACAAAGTCCATGAACTCCATGCTACCATAGACTTATACTCCCCAGATATAGTCATCCTGACAAAAACCTGGCTAAAGCCTCACATTACCAATGAGCAAATACTCCCTACAGGTTATGGCATACTAAGAGTAGACCGGCTAAACAAAAAAGGAGGTGGTGTAGCTATAATATTTAAACAGCATCTAAACATCCAGATCTTAAAATCATCAGCTCCACAAATAGGAAATGAAGAAATAATATATACCAACCTCAAAAATAACCAAAACAAAACCATCAACATAATTGGATGCTACTTCCCTCCTGGCCAAAACATCCCTCCACTAGAAAGCCTCCTCAGCTGATCTACCCACCATCTCCCCCAAGAAACTATCATCTTAGGTGATTTTAATATTGACTGGCAATCCTGTTCTGGCAACAATCCAACCCATCATGTACACCTTCATGGCTTCACCCAACTAGTCCAGTCACCAACAAGGATAAATAAAAACTCCAGCAAGCACACTACCCTGGATTGGATACTAGTCAGTAAGAACCCCCAGTCATATATAACAGGCTGCTTATCAGATAGCCTCAGTGATCCCTCCCCAACATTCCTACTCAAAAAATACCTGTACCAAGCTAAACCTGTCATCTATCATCAAATACGTAAAAAAATAAACTTTAACCCACTCACATTCATCTCATCCCTCAAAGAATGTAACTGGCATGCTCTAAAGTACCTCAGTCTAGATGACGCAGTTGAATTTTTTAATACTACCTTCCTGAACATCTTTAATTACCATGCCCCCATAAGATTTTCCAGAACCAAAGCACAACTCTCCCCATGGCTACAGAAAACCACTAAGTCAGAAATGAAAAACAGGGATAAAGCCTGGGAGCACTGGTGCAAAACCAAAACCCCCGCATCTAGACAAAAATTCCTAGAATTATGCAATAGAGTCACAAAGCTAATAAAACGGGACAAATTCCAATACTACCAGTCTGCCCTAGACTCCTCACAACACAGCCCCAAACAATTCTGGTCCTCCATAAACTCCATCCTCCATCCAGGTAAAGTCAGTACCCCTCCTCCTAACATCCCTCACTCCTCAGAAAATATTGCTACCTCATTCAACACACACTTCACCCAAACCATACTATCACTAGCTAAACAACACAACCCCCCCCCTCCAACCCACACCTTCAACTAGTAATCTCCCCACTGCCTTCTCTTTTTCTCCTGTACCTACCTCCAACATAAAAAATCTCTTAACTAAACTTAAACCCACCAAAAACCCACCAAATTAACAGCAGACAACCTCCCAAGTAAATACCTACAAATCGCAGCTGATGCTCTGGCCTACCCAGTATCCATCTTGATTAACCGATCTCTGTCAGAAAGTTACGTTCCCACATTGTGGAAAGTCTCACATATAATTCCCCTCCACAAAGGCGGACCCTCTGCAGAACTAACCAATTACCACCCCATAGCTATTCTCTCTCCATTCTCCAAAATACTAGAGAGATGCATACACTCTCAGGTCTCACACTACCTCCTTACTAACAACCTCCTTTCCAGTACTCAGCATGGTTTCCGACCAAACCATAGCACCACCACTGCCTTACTCTCCTTTACTAACACTATCCTTCAGCATAAAAACAATGGCTATCTCTCCTCTGCTACTTTCCTAGACCTATCTAAAGCATTTGACATGGTCCCACACAAACAACTTATCTCTGTCCTCAATAACCTATCCTCACAATCAGTCACCAACTGGTTTCAGAGTTACCTGTCTGACCGCCAACAATCCGTTGTATGGCAGAATGACATATATCCCCAACTACCTGTCTCCATAGGGGTTCCCCAAGGATCCATCCTTGGACCCCTACTTTTCTCTGTTTACACCAATAATCTAGCCTCTGCCACCAAACATGGCACACTCATCCAATACGCAGATGACTCAACCATCATCTGCTCAGCCCAGTCCCTACCCAAACTGCAAAAAGTCACACAGGAAGCCTTTTCCTCTGTTGAAACATGGTTATCCGATGCCCAATTAATACTCAACCCAAACAAAACTAAACTACTCATCTTCCAACCCACCAAACATACTCAAAACAACTCTCACTTTAACATCACAGCAAAAGACAACACCACTATATACCCAACTGAACATACCAAATTGCTAGGAGTGGAAATAGACAATAAACTAAAATTTGACATTCACATATCCATGACCATAAAAAAAGTCCACAAAAAACTAGGAGCATTATACAGAAATAAACAATTTCTCACCAAAGCAGCAAAGATTTCACTAGCAAATTCCCACCTTATCTCCACCCTACTTTATGCCTATCCAGTATATACCAACCTAAGGCAATGTGATCTAAACAAGCTAGAGACCTGCTACAACAAAATCTCCAAATTCGCCACAGGGGCATCTTACCGTAGTCACCACTGTCTCTCACTTGCTGAACTGGGCTGGCTTGAACTCCCTCACCTCCTTCAGTGGTATCAACTCTCACTCGCCCACAAACTAGTAAACCATCCACTAAATGTCCCATCCCTCCAGAATCTACTCCAACCCTATCACACCACCAGACCACTAAGATCCAGCAACAAAAATCACTTGCAGATCACTAAAGCCAATAACTCTGCTGGTGAAGCACTATTCTCTTGCACCATAGCCAAATTATGGAACTCACTCCCACCCACAATTACCTCTATACCATCATGCACCAACTTCAAAACTTTATTAAAAGCGCACCTGAAAACATGCTGGCTATGCCCTTGCAACTCCCACTCTAATATCATCCACCCCATCCAACTACTACCTTTCTTTCACCTCCACTAGCTACCTTGATGATAGCAAGCTCAGATGCTCATAAGCCTAGTACTTATTATACAGCAGGAACTTCTCATTGTTACATTTGTTAATGCCTGTTATGTACTTTACAGATAAAGATTCTAGTTGTCTACTGATGTACTATGTTCTTCATATGTAAATATGTTGTAAGTAATTTCTATGTTAAATTGTTAATCGCTATGTAATCCAATGTAACTACTGTCTGTTTATTTTACTGTGGAGCTTTTCTCCCCAGGCCTCTGCTGAAAATGGACCCACGTCCAGTCGGACACTCCCGGTCAACAAATTTAAATAAATAAATAAAATAAATCATAGACATTTACTCTTATCCTACTGTCCTTACTACTACAATTATCAGAGACATTTAATCTTGTCCCACTATCCTTACTATTACAGTTGTCATAGACAGTTAATATTGTCCTACTATCCTTACTACTACAGTTATCATAGACAGTTAATATTGTCCTACTATCCTTACTATTACAGTTGTCATAGACAGTTAATATTGTCCTACTATCCTTACTACTACAGTTATCATAGACATTTAATCTTGCCCTATTATCCTTACTACTACAGTTATCATATACATTTAATCTTGTCCTACTATCCTTACTACTACAGTTATCAATGACATTTAACCTTGTCCTACTGTCCTTACTATTACAGTTATCATAGACATTTAATCTTATAGGTTCATAGGTTGATACTAGGCTATCTGCCCTAGGGCATTTTCAAGCCTAGCCAGAGTGTGTGTTTGGCTTTTGCCACCCTTCTTAGATTAGTTGACTGTGCCTCTGTATAGTAGGTCACAGAAGATAGCCCATTTAAGGTTAGTTTACCGTGCCTCTGTCTAGCAGTGACACAGAAGAGGTCCCAGGGGTAAATTTACGATCTCCCATCCAAACGTCAAGATTCTTCTTGAAGAGGGTCATTGAGGGGCTCTGTCTGACATGGATTGGGGTTTTGTTCCAGAGTGATGGGAGCCTCTGGGATATGAATCTGTCCCTCCAACATGTTCTATTTATTTCTGTGCTGAGGTTTAAGTCGCTGGAGCGTGTAGTTCTGATGGATTTGGATTTCTTGAGGTGGAGCATGTCCATTAATTCTGGGTTGGACATGGGTTTATACGTCAGGCACAGATCGCCTGTGAGTAGGCGGTAAGCAACTGAGTAGAGCTGGAGTTTCTTTAGCCTAACTGCGTAGGGCATCTGAGTCCCTTGATCCTCTTGGTGAGGTACTTTTGGGGTCTTTCTAGTTGTAGCAGATGTCGGGTGAGGTACATCCCAAATGGGGCATTGTATTCAATTATGGGCCTGATGAGTAGAGGGGCACAGTGACCTCTCTTGATCTAGATGTGAACCCCTTTATGATAAGGTGGGCTATATAGAATGTCTTTCTAACCACTTTGACAATGTGATTGTCAAAGGAGAGGTTGCTATCTACTTGGGTCCCCAAATCCCTAATTACTTCCGTACTTAATGGATTACCACCTATGTGGTAATTTGTGGGCACTTTGTTTTTTCCAGAGGGGATGACTATGCACTTTTTGGCATTTAGCTTTAGGCCATGGCTCTGGCACCAGTTATCCGTCTCTGTGAGACCTTTTTGGAGGATGCTTGTGTCAGCCGGCGAGTCGATTATGGTCCCCCAGTTTGAAGTCATCTGCAAACCTTGTCAGCCATAGTTCTCCTGTGTTAGCCTGTATCTCAGAGAAATATATACCGAACAAGAAGGGTCCCAGGACTGAGCCTTGTGGGATGCCACTTGTAACTGGTCTAGAGTCTGACATGGCACCTGCAATTCTGACCATGTGGGTTCTATCCCTAAGCCAGTTTGCAACCCATCTTGTGACATAGGGGTTGATATTTAAGCTGGTAGTAGTAAGGATAGTAGGACTAGATTAAAATGTCTATGATAACTGTAGTAGTAATGATAGTAAGACGAGATTAAAATCTTGCCCTACTATCTTTACTACTACAGTTATCATAGACATTTAATCTCGTCTTACAATCCTTACTACTACAGTTATCATAGACATTAATCTTGTCCTACTGTCCTTACTACTACAGTTATCATCTACATTTAATGTTGTCCTACTATCCTTTCTACTACAGTTATCATAGACATTTAATATTGTCCTACTGTCCATACTACTACAGTTATCATAGACATTTTAATCTTGTCTTACTATCCTTACTACTACAGTTATCGTATGCATTTAATCCTGTCCTATATCCTTACTACTACAGTTTTTACAGACATTAAATCTTGCCCTACTTTGTCCTACTGTCCATACTATTACAGTTAACATAGTCATTTTAATCTTGTCTTACTATCATTACTACTACAGTTATCATAGACATTTAATCTTGTCCTACTATCGCTACTGCTACAGTTATCATAGACATTTAATCTTATAGGTTCATAGCTTCATACTAGGCTATCTGCCTAGGCATTTATAAGCCTAGCCAGAATGTGTGTGGCTTTCGCCACCCCTTGGAATTGGAATACTGTGCCCACTTAGGGTTTAGTTTACTGTGCCTCTGTCTAGTAGTGACACAGAAGCGACCCCCAGGGTAAACCTACGATCTCCCATCCACTCGTCAAGATTTCTCTTGAAGAGAGTCAGTGAGGGGCTCTGCCTAACATGGACTGGGATTCTCTTCCAGAGTGTAGGGAGCCTCTGGGTTATGAATCTGTCCCTCCAACATGTCCTATTTATTTCTGTGTTGAGGTTCAAATCTTTTGCTCTGGTGGATTTGGAATTTCTGAGGTGGAGCATGTCCATTAATTCCAGATTGGACATGGCCTTGTACGTCAGGCATAGATCGCCTCTGAGTAGGTGGTACACGACTGAATAGAGCTGGAGTTTCTTCAGCCGGGCAGCATATGAGTATAGGGGCACAATGACCTCTCTTGATCTAGATGTGAATCCTTTCATGATAAGGTGGGTAATATAGAAGGTCTTCCTAACCACCTTGGCAATGTGAGTGTCAAATGAGAGGTTACTGTCAACTTGGGTCCCTAGGTCCCTGATTACTTCTTCCGTACTTAATGGATTAGGCCTCTGAGTAGGCAGTACACGACTGAATAGAGCTGGAGTTTCTTCAGCCGGGCAGCATATGACATATGTTTGAGACCCTTGATCCTCTTGGTGAGGTACTTTTGGGGTCTTTCTAACTGCTGCAGGTGTCTGGCAAGGTACATCCCAAATGGGGCATTGAACTCAATTATGGGCCTGATAAGGGAAGAGTATAGGGGCACAATGACCTCTCTTGATCTAGATGTGAATCCTTTCATGATAAGGTGGGTAATATAGAAGGTCTTCCTAACCACCTTGGCAATATGAGTGTCAAATGAGAGGTTACTGTCAACTTGGGTCCCTAGGTCCCTGATTACTTCTTCCGTACTTAATGGATTACAACCTATGTGATAATTTGTGGGTACTTTGTTTTTCCCAAAGGAGGGCTTCAAGAGCATGCATCTTGAGGTTTAGACTTCTGGCGTTGAGCAGCATTACCCTTATTTTTTTTCCACTTGTGTTTTCTAGGGAGGTGGGTTTGTCTTTTGAGCCTTGCCTAAAAAAGGCACTATGGGGGTGGCAAGAACCTTGGCCAATATCCAGAAGCCCAGGGGTGACAGGTGCAAGCCTTCCCTTGCGAAGCAGCATGGCTTGTCAAGCATGTCATCCCAAGCAAACAGACATTGGATCCCCTGAGAATGACACCAGTACTTAAGCCAATTGTTAAAGCTGATCATTTTGTCTTTGTACTGTGGCATCATTCTTGGTAAGGGTAAGATGCTGCTCAGGGTCAGGGTCATACCGGCCTGGGCTACATAATCGGAGAGCTCCTCTATGTCTCTTTTCATGTAGTCCAGGGAGGTATGTCTCAGGTCATTCACACCGGCATGGACAATGACTGAGTCATATTTGTACTTGCTTTGGGGTGACCTGAGTGCTTGTGTTATGTGGCGGATTCTAGCGCATGACAGGCAGCTTACTGTAACCTTTTCCTTGTTCAGTCTGGTGAGCAGGACGTCAGTGTGTCTAACTATGGAGTCACCTATTACAAGTGTATCAGGCATGTTGTTTGCCCTTAAGGGCTGTGACTGTTTGGCACACTGACTTTGTGAACTATGTGTTGCATGTGCTATGTTTTGAGGTAGTGGTTGCTTGGATGTCTGCTTTGGAGGCCTCTGTTGTTTTGGTAGATTTTTTATTAGAGCCTCCGAGTATGTTTTTGTGTGTTTATGTGTTTGGTTTGTAGTTGTGATAGGTCTATGTGAGACTGGGTTTGTGGTGTGTGTAGTTACCTTCTCCTCCTGACTGGTTTTGCCAGTACTGAGTTGAGGGAGCTCAGCCTCCAGTTTGGCTATATAGTTGTATCTCTCACATATATTTGTATTTGTTGGGAGGAGGAAAGGGTTGTCTGTGTACATGTGGCAGTTGTAACATTGCCTCAAGATTCCCAGATTCACCAGCTGAACTGGAGAGGACGCCAGTAATTGACCCTTCGACATGCTAGAATAGTGTAAGGGATTGCTGTGTAACTGAGTCAGAAAGGACCTATAGGGAAATGGGTACTCAAGGGGATTGTAGGTGGATGTAGTGCTTTCTTTTTGTTTAAGAGTGCTTTACCTGTGTAAAAATGCTTTAGGAGCAAGTGCTGGGCTTTTCAGATAGAGAATAGACTGTTTAGATTGAAAGTAGAGAAGTTCTAAGGGGAAAAACTGAAGAGCATACTTAGCGGAGCCAGAAATAGTTTAAACTTGATTAACCGGCGCTGCCCAATGCTGCGCTATGCGCAACTTCGCACTAAAGCGGACTTTATAGCAGGGGGTTAGAAAGAGCTAGGAAATTTTTTTTTTTTTTTTTGTTTTTTTCACAAACAGATAAAAAATAGATACAGTAACGAACAGTAAATGCTTTAAATCGGCTAGCGCACTTGAGTGTGTAGCCTACCAGTTAATTTAAGCAAAAAACAAACTTTTAAATTGCAAAACAGCTTAGAAACAAACAGAAATACAGTGAATCAACTTGCAGAGCTAGTTTAGTAATAAAAATTTGCTTTTTAGGCAAAATACAGCAGTCGAAAATAGAAAGCCAGAAAAAATACTTATAAATCAATGGAAAGTCACTCTTCCACTCTTTGCTGCTTGTAGAACTCTGCAGGACACCACGAGGAGCTGTGCTGAGTCGTATACAAGCGGAAAAGTGCACTAAAGCGGGCTTTATAGCAGGGGGTTAGAAAGGGCTAGGAAATGGCCCAAAATGGCCAATAAACTACAAGTTGCTGGGCTGGAACCACTCCTTTCGGGACAAATAGGCTGCTCAGTGCTCCCCACTCACACTGGTGAACAAAGAAGCTTCCTCCTATCCAAATAAGGATATGGACAAAACAGGAACTATGACACAGCCCAGAGATCAGCAAAATCTGAAGACTGGACTATTCTAGTTCAGTAAAGGCGGGAAAACAAGGATATTTTTTTGTTTTTTTTGTTTTTTTCACAAACAGATAAAAAATAGATACAGTAACAAACAGTAAATGCTTTAAATTGGCTAGCGCACTTGAGTGTGTAGCCTACCAGTTAATTTAAGCAAAAAGCAAACTTTTAAAGTGCAAAACAGTTTAGAAACAAACAGAAATACAGTGAATGAACTTGCAGAGCTAGTTTGGTAATAAAAATTCGCTTTTTAGGCAAAATACAGCAGTCGAAAATAGAAAGCCAGAAAAAATACTTATAAATCAATGGAAAGTCACTCTTCCACTCTCTGCTGCTTGTTGAACTCTGCAGGACACCACGAGGAGCTGTGCTGAGTTGTATACTTGTCCTATATCCCTACTACTGCAGTTATCATAGACATTTAATCTTGTCCTACTATCCTTACTACTGCAGTTATCATAGACATTTAATCTTGTCCTACTATCGTTACTACTACAGTTGTCATAAACATTTAATCTCGTCCTACTATCCTTACTACTACAGTTATAGACATTTAATCTTGTCCTGCTGTCCATACAACTACAGTTATCATAGACATTTAATCTTGTCCTACTATCCTTACCACTACATTTGTCATAGACATTTAATCTTGTCTTACTGTCCTTACCACTACATTTGTCATAGACATTTAATCTTGTCTTACTGTCCTTACTACTACAGTTGTCATAGACATTTAATCTTGTCCTACTATCCTTACTACTACAGTTATCATACAGATTTAATCTTGTCCTGCTGTCCTTACTACTACAGTTATCATAGACATTTAATCTTGTCCTACTGTCCTTACTACATTTGTCATCTACATTTAATCTTGTCCTACTATCCTTACTACTACAGTTATCACAGACATTTAATCTTGTCCTACTATCCTTACAACAGTTATCATAGACATTTCATCTTACCCTACTGTCCTTACTACTACAGTTATCAGAGACATTTAATCTTGTCCTACTATCCTTACTACTACAGTTATCAGAGACATTTAATCTTGTCTTACTATCCTTACTTCTACAGTTATCATAGACATTTAATCTTGTCCTACTGTCCTTACTACTACAGTTATCACAGACATTTAATCTTGTCCTACTATCCTTACTATTACAGTTATCATAGACATTTAATCTTGTCCTACTATCCTTACTACTACAGTTATCATAGACATTTAATCTTGTCCTACTATCCTTACTACTACAGTTACCATAGAAAATTTAATCTTGCCTTACTATACTTACTGCTGCAGTTATCATAGACATTTAATCTTGTCTACCATCCTTACTATACAGTTATCAAAGACATTTAATCTTGTCCTACTATGCTTCTTACTACTGTTATCATAGACATTTAATCCTGTCCTACTGTCCTTACTACTACAGTTATCATAGACATTTAATCTTGTCCTACTGGCCTTACTACTACAGTTATCATATACATTTAATCTTCTCCTACAATCCTTACTATACAGTTATAATTGACATTTAATCTTGTCCTACTATCCTTCCTACTACAGGTATCATAGACATTTAATCTTATCCTACTGTCCTTACTACTACAGTTATCATCTACATTTAATCTTGTCCTACTATCCTTACTACAGTTATCATAGACATTTAATCATGTTGTACTATCCTTACTACTAGAGTTATCATAGACATTTAATGCTGTCATACTATACTCACTACTACAGTTATCGTAGACATTTAATCTTGTCCTGCTATCCTTACTACTAGAGTTATCATAGACATTTAATCTTGTCCTGCTAGCCTTACTACTACAGTTATCATAGACATTTAACCTTGTCCTACTATCCTTACTACCACAGTTATCATATACATTTAATCTTGTCCTACTATCCTTACTACCACAGTTATCATATACATTTAATCTTGTCCCGCTATTCTTACTACTACAGTTATCATAGACAATTAATCTTGTCATACTGGCCTTACTACTACAGTTATCATATACATTTAATCTTGTCCTACAATCCTTACTATACAGTTATAATTGACATTTAATCTTGTCCTACTATCCTTCCTACTACAGTTATCATAGACATTTAATCTTTTCCTACTATCCTTACTACTACAGTTATCATGGACATTTCATCTTGTCATACTGTCCTTACTACTACAGTTATCATAGACATTTAGTCTTCTCCTGCTATGGTTACTACTACAGTTACCATAGACATTTAATCTTGTCCTACTATCCTTACTACTACAGTTGTCAATGACATTTTATCTTGTCCTACTATCCTTACTACTACTGTTATCATATACATTTAATCTTGTCCTGCTGTCCATACAACTACAGTTGTCATAGACATTTAATATTGTCCTACTGTCCATACTACTACAGTTATCATAGACATTTAATCTTGTCCTACTATCCTTACTATTACATTTATCATAGACATTTAATGTGGTTCCACCTATCCTAACTACTACAGTTATCATAGACATTTAATCTTGTCCTACTGTCCATACCACTACAGTTATCATAGTCATTTTAATCTTGTCTTACTATCATTACTACTACAATTATCGTAGAAAATTTAATCTTCTCCTACTATCCTTACTACTACAGTTATCAATGACATTTAATTTTGTCCTACTGTCCTTACTACTACAGTTGTCATAGACATTTAATCTTGTCCTGCTGTCGATACAATTACAGTTATCATAGACATTTAATCTTGTCCTACTATCCTTACTACTACAGTTGTCATAGACATTTAATCTTGTCTTACTATCCTTACTACTACAGTTATAAACATTTAATATTGTCCTACTGTCCTTACTACTACAGTTGTCATAGACATTTAATGTTGTCCTACTGTCCTTACTACTACAGTTATCATACACATTTAATCTTGTCCTGCTGTCCATACAACTACAGTTATCATATACATTTAATATTGTCCTACTGTCCTTACTACTACAGTTGTCATAGACATTTAATCTTGTCATACTATCCTTACTACTACAGTTATCATAGACATTTAATCTTGTCCTACAATTCTTTCTACTACAGTTATCATAGACATTTAATCTTCTCCTACTATCCTTACTACTACAGTTATCATCAACATTTAATCTTGTCCTACTGTCATTACTACTACAATTATCACAGACATTTAATCTTGCCCCACCTATCCTAACTAGTACAGTTATCATCTCCATTTAATCTTATCCTACTGTCCTTAGTACTACAGTTATCATATATGTTTAATATTTTCCTACTATCCTTACTACTACAGTTATCATAGACAGTTAATATTGTCCTACTATCCTTACTACTACAGTTATCATAGACATTTAATCTTGTCCTACTATCCTTACTACTACAATTATCAAAGACATTTAATCTTGTCCTACTATCCTTACTACTACAGTTATCATAGACATTTAATCTTGTCCTACTATCCTTACTACTACAGTTATCAAAGACATTTAACCTTGTCCTACTATAGTTACTACTACAGTTATCATCTCCATTTAATCTTATCCTACTGTCCTTAGTACTACAGTTATCATATACATTTAATCTTGTCCTACTGTCCTTACAATTACAGTTATCATAGACATTTAATCTTGTCCTACTATCCTTACTACTACAGTTATCATACATATTTAATCTTGTCTTACAATCCTTACTACTACAGTTATCATAGACATTTAATCTTGTCCTACTGTCCATACTACTACTACAGTTGTCATAGTCATTTTAATCTTGTCTTACTATCCTTACTGCTACAGTTACCATAGACATTTACTCTTGTCCTACTAACCTTGATAGTATAGTTATAGGTTCATAGGTTCATAGGTTCATACTAGGCTATCTGCCCTAGGGCATTTATAAGCCTAGCCAGAGTTGTGTGGCTTTCACCACCCCTTAGGTTGAAGAATACTATACCCATTAGTTTGCCGTGCCTCTGTCCAGCAGTGATACAGAGATGATTTCCGGGGTAAACCTACGATCTCCCATACACTGGTCAAGATTCCTCTTGAACAGAGCCAGCGAGGTGCTCTGTCTCACATGGACCGGGATTCTGTTCAACAGCATAGGGAGTCTCTGGGTGATGAATCTGTCCCTCCAGCATGTCCTATTTATATCTGTGTTGAGGTTTAAGTCTCTTGCTTTTGTGGCTCTGGTGGATTTGGATTTTTTGAGGTGGAGCATGTCCATTAATTCCGGGTTGGACATGGCCTTGTATGTCAGGCACAGGTCACCTCTGAGCAGACGGTATGCGACTGAATAGAGCTGGAGTTTCTTCAGTCGGGCAGCATATGGCATATTTTTGAGCCCCTTTATCCTTTTGGTGAGGAACTTTTGGGGTCTTTCCAATTGCTGCAGGTGTTGGGTAAGATACATTCCGAATGGGGCATTGTACTCAATCATTGGTCTGATAAGTGAAGAGTACAGGGGAACAATGACCTCCCTTGATCTGGATGTGAATCCCTTCATAATCAGGTGGGCAATGTAGAAGGTCCTCCTAACCACTTTGGCAATGTGAGTGTCAAAAGAAAGGTTACTGTCAACTTGGGTCCCCAGGTCCCTTTTAACCTCTTCTGTGCTTAATGGATTGCCACCTATGTGGTAACTTGGGGTTACCTTGTTTTTACCAAAGGGTATGACTATACATTTTTTGGCGTTTAGCTTAAGGCCATGGCTCTGGCACCAGTTATCCGTTTCTATGAGACCTCTCTGAAGGATATCTGTGTCTGATGGATTTTCAACTATGGCGCCCAGTTTGCAGTCATCTGCAAACTTTGTCAACCATAATCCTCCTATGTTTGCCTGCACTTCTGAAAAGTAGATGCCGAACAAGAGGGGGCCCAGGACTGAGCCCTGTGGGACACCGCTTGTGACTGGCTTGGAGTCTGACATGGCACCAGCAACTTTAACCCTGTGGGTTCTGTCCTTGAGCCAGTTTGCAACCCATCTTGTGACATATGGGTTTACATTTAAGCTGGTGAGCTTTTCTATGATACCCGAGTGGGGTATTGTGTCGAAAGCTTTTGCAAGGTCAAGGTAGGCTGTGTAAACTGCCTTACCCTCATCAATGGCCTTGGTGACTGTTTCAAAAATGTCGACCAAGTTCAAGAGGCATGATCTGCCCTTGACAAAGCTGAATTGGGTAGGATCCAATGTCTGTAGGTCCCCTATGTCTTTATTTATGAGTTCCATTATGATCCTCTCCATAGCTTTGCAGACCAGGCTTGTTAAGCTTATGGGGCGGTAATTACCAGGGTCCGTAGAAGCACCGCCTTTGTGGAGTGGGACCACAGTTGCCGTACTCCACTCTTTGGGTACGTATCCTGTGGTAAGGCTAAGATTAAACAGCAGCCTTATGTTGGGTTTAGTTCCTCATTGAGTTCGTGTAGCACACAGCCGGGGACACCATCCGGTCCCATTGATGCTGTGTTTTTAGCTTTAGAGAGAGCAGCTCTCACCTGGGCATTTGAGATGATTGGGAGGCTACACTCTGCTGGGATAGATATTTCTCCTTTTGGGGTGGAGGGAGGGGATAAATTTTCACTGAACCTGTCTGCCAGTATATTTGCAATGTCTGTGGGTTCAGTGATTTTTGTATCATTTTGGACTAATTCTGAGCATATCTGGGAGTTTCCACCCAGATTTCTAACATAGCTAAAGAAGGCCTTATGATTGTCTTTTGAGTCCTTGGCGATTTTTCTCTCAAAGTTGGCCTTGGATGATTTTATGAGTGATCGTAGTTTTTTACTAGAATTGATCAGAGATGTCTTCCCTTTTAGGGATTTTGCTCTATCTTGTAGTAGCTTTCTCCTCTTGTTGTAAAGTTTGTTTATGGCTGGGGTCCACCAGATCGGGCGCTTGCCTTTGGTGGAAAGGGTCTTGATTTTATTTGGGATTGCTTGATCCATGCAATCCTGGAGGTGCTCGTAGAAGGCATTTGTAAGGGATTCAGCAGCGTGGGTTGTGGTTTCCAGTGGCCCAGGGGCCTTGAAGGATACCACACCAGTCTTAAGAAGTGTGAAGCTGGCTTTTGAGTTCTTCACTGTGGTATTTTTTGTTGGGGGTGGGGGCGGGATGTGGATCTCCAGTGAGATTAGTTTATGGTCTGATCTCACCAATGAGGGATATACTTCCGGTGTGGAGCATTTTGTCCCCATGTTTGTGATGAGCAGGTCTAGTATATTTTCACCTTTTGTGGGAATGGTGACAGGTTTATGAACTCCAGGAACCTTTGGGCTAGGGTATTGGGGCTTGAGTAATGTTCCCAGTCTATGTTTGGGTAGTTGAAGTCACCCAATATGATGGTGTTTGGAGAGACATTTATACTCTCCAGTGTCTTCAGGAAGGCTGACATTTTCATCTTGTCTTACTGATCTTACTACTACAGTTATCATAGACATTTAATCTTGTCCTACTATCCTTAATACTACAGTTATCACAGACATTTAATCTTGTCATACTATCCTTACTACTACAGTTATCATAGACATTTAATCTTTTCCTACTATCCTTACTACTACAGTTATAGACATTTAATTTTTACCTTCTGTCCTTACTACTACAGTTATCATAGACATTTAATCTTGTCCTACTATACTTACTACTGCAGTTATCATAGACATTTAATCTTGTCCTACAATTCTTTCTACTACAGTTATCATAGACATGTAATCTTGTCCTACTATCCCTACTACTACAGTTATCATAGACATTTAATCTTGTCCTAAAATTCTTCCTACTACAGTTATCAAAGACATTTAATCTTGTCCTACTATCCTTACTACTACAATTATCATAGACATTTAATATTGTCCTACTATCCTTACTTCTACAGTTGTCATAGACATTTAATCTTGTCTTACTATCCTTACTACTACAGTTATAAACATTTAATCTTGTCCTACTGTCCTTACTACTGCAGTTATCATGCACATTTAATCTTGTCCTACTATCCTTACTACTACAGTTATCATAGACATTTAATCTTGTCCTACAATTCTTTCTGCTACAGTTATCATAGACATTTAATCTTGTCCTACTATCCTTACTACAGTTATCATATACATTTAATCTTGTCCTACAATCCTTACTATACAGTAGTTATAATTGACATTTAATCTAGTCCTACTATCCTTCCTACTACAGGTATCATAGACATTTAATCTTATCCTACTGTCCTTACTACTACAGTTATCATCGACATTTAATCTTGTCCTACTGTCCTTACTACTACAGTTATCATAGACATTTAATCTTATCCTACTATCCTTACTACTACAGTTATCATCTCCATTTAATCTTATCCTACTGTCCTTAGTACTACAGTTATCATATATATTTAATATTTTCTGACTATCCTTACTACTACAGTTATCATAGACATTTAATCTTGTCATACTGTCCTTAACTGCTACAGTTATCATAGACATTTAATCTTGTTCTACTATCCTTACTACTACAGTTATCAAAGACATTTAATCTTGTCCTACTATCTTTACTACTACAGTTATCATTGACATTTAACCTTGTACTACTATAGTTACTTCTACAGTTATCATAGACATTTAATCTTGTCCTACTATCCTTACCACTACAGTTATCATAGACATTTTATCTTGTCCTACTATCCTTACTACTACTGTTATCGTATACATTTAATCTTGTCCTGTTGTCCATACAACTACAGTTATCATAGACATTTAACCTTGTCCTACTATCCTTACTACTACAGTTATCATAGACATTTAATCTTGTCCTACTATCCTTACTACTACAGTTATCAATTACATTTAATCTTGTCCTACTGTCCTTACTATTACAGTTATGATAGACATTTAATCTTGTCCTACTATCCTTACTACTTCAGTTATCATCTACATTTAATCTTGTCCTACTCTCCTTACTACTACAGTTATCGTAGACATTTTAATCTTGTCCCATTATCCTTACTACTACAGTTTCATAGACATTTAAGCATGTTCTACTATCCTTACTACTACAGTTATCATAGAAGTTTAATCTTGTCCTACTATCCTTATTACTACAGTTATCGTAGACATTTAATCTTGTCCTACTAACCTTAATACTACAATTATCCTAGACATTTTAATATTGTCTTACTATCCTTACTACTACAGTTATCCTAGACATTTAATCTTGTCCTACTATCCTTAATATTACAGTTATCATAGACAATTTAATCTTGTCCTACTATTCGTACTATTACATTTATCATAGACAAATTAATCCTGTCCTACTATTCTTACTACTACAGTTATCACAGGCATTTAATCTTATCCTACTATCGTTTCTACTACAGCTATCATAGACATTTAATCTTGTCCTACTATCCTTACTACTACAGTTATCAATGACATTTAATCTTGTCCTACTGTCCTTACAATTACAGTTATCATATACATTTAATCTTGTCCTACTGTCCTTACTACTACAGTTATCATAAATATTTATTCTTGTCCTGCTGTCCTTACTACTACAGTTGTCATACACATTTAATCTTGTCCTGCTGCTCATACAACTACAGTTATCATAGACATTTAATCTTGTCCTACTGTCCTTATTACTACAGTCATCATAGACATTTTATCTTGTCTTACAATCCTTACTACTACAGTTATCATAGACATTTAATCTTGTCCTACTGTCCTTATTACTACAGTTGTCATCTACATTTAATCTTGTCCTACTATCCTTACTAACACAGTTATCATAGAAATTTAATCTTGTCCTACTGTCCATACTACTACAGTTGTCATAGTCATTTTAATCTTGTCTTACTATCCTTACTACTACAGTTATCATAGACATTTAATCTTGTCCTACTAACCTTAATACTATAGTTATCATAGATATTTAATCTTGTCCTACTATCCTTAATACTACAGTTATCACAGACATTCTTGTCATACTATCCTTACTACTACAGTTATCATGGACATTTAATCTTTCCCTACTATCATTACTACTACAGTTATCATAGATATTTAATTTTTACATTCTGCCCTTAATACTACAGTTATCATAGACATTTAATTTTTACCTTCTGTCCTTACTACTACAGCTATCATAGACATTTAATTTTGTCCTACAATTCTTTCTACTACAGTTATCATAGAAATTTAATCTTGTCCTACTGTCCTTACTACTACAGTTATCATAGACATTTAATCTTGTCCTAAAATTTTTCGTACTACAGTTATAGACATTTAATCTTGTCCTACTGTCCTTACAACTACAGTTATCATCGACATTTAATCTTGTCCTACTGTCCTTACTACTACAGTTATCACAGACATTTACTCTTGTCCCACCTATCCTTACTAGTACAGTTATCATAGACATTTAATCTTGTCCTACTATCCTTACTACTACAGTTATCATCTCCATTTCATCTTACCCTACTGTCCTTAGTACTACAGTGATCATATATATTTAATCTTTTCCTACTATCCTTACTACTACAGTTATCATAGACAGTTAATATTGTCCTACTATCCGTACTACTACAGTTATCATAGACATTTAATCTTGTTTTACTGTCCTTACTGCTACAGTTATCATAGACATTTAATCTTGTCCTACTATCCTTACTACTACAGTTATCACAGACATTTAATCTTGTCCTACTATCCTTACTATTACAGTTATCATAGACATTTAATCTTGTCCTACTATCCTATCATAGACATTTAATCTTGTCCTACTATCCTTATTACTACAGTTATCATAGACATTTAATATTGTCCTACTGTCCTTACTACTACAGTTATCAATGATATATAATCTTGTCCTACTCTCATTACTACTACAATTATCATAAACATTTAATCTTGTCCTACTGCCCTTACTACTACAGTTGTCATAGACATTTAATCTTGTCTTACTATCCTTACCACTACAGTTATAAACATTTAATCTTGCCCTACTGTCCTTACTACTACAGTTGTCATATACATTTAATCTTGTCCTACTATCCTTACTACTACAGTTATCAAACTTTTAATCTTGTCCTACTCTCCTTACTACCACAGTTATCATACACATTTAATCTTGTCCTACTGTCCGTACTACTACAGTTGTCATAGTCATTTTAATCTTGTCTTACTATCCTTACTACTACAGTTATCATGGACATTTAATCTTTCCCTACTATCATTACTACTACAGTTATCATGTACATTTAATCTTGTCCTACAATCCTTACTATACAGTTATAATTGAAATTTAATCTTGTCCTACTATCCTTCCTACTACAGGTATCATAGACATTTAATCTTATCCTACTGTCCTTACAACTACAGTTATCATCGACATTTAATCGTGTCCTACTGTCCTTAGTACTACAGGTATCATATATATTTAATCTTTTCCTACTATCCTTACTACTACAGTTATCATGACAGTTAATATTGTCCTACTATCCTTACTACTACAGTTATCAAAGACATTTAATCGTGTCATACTATCCTTACTACTACAGTTATCATAGGCATTTAATCTTGTCCTACTGTCCTTTCTACTAACGTTATCATAGACATTTAATCCTGTCCTACTTTCCTTACTACTATAGTTATCTTAGCCATTTAATGTTGTCCTACAATCCTTACTACTACAGTTATCATAGACATTTAATCTTGTCCTACTATCCTTAGTACTACCATTATCGTAGACATTTATTCTTGTCCTACTATCCTTACTACTACAGTTATCATAGATATTTAATCTTGTCCTACTATTGTTAAATAAAATTAAGAATTCAATACACAGGAGGTTCAGGTTCAAAAGTTTACTAGTGTACACCAGGAGGCAAAAATGTACAAGTACAGAATTTTGTCTAACATGAAACAGGAAGCACACAATTTTATATAGTCTTTACATTCAAGCTTTGCCCACCTTACTGACATATTATGTCACAGGGCATCTACATCACTTTAGCTTACAGTCCTCTATTCATAAAAACTACTGATGCTGTATATTTTAAAAAAAGTTTTCCTCTGGTAACAATACGGCCTTGCTAGCCACCTGGTCAGACATAATGTCTTTCTGTAAAGTTACTTCTTCAAGGTTTCACATCAGTTCGAATAGAATAGTGGATTCAATCTTCTAATACACATCTTTGTTCACTGTAACACTTTCCCACCAGCTGCATGCTATCTTAGTAACACATATACAAGGTCAAATCATCCCAGCAGGAAAGAGCAGAAGATTTCATTATTTCACATATTTAATTTCCTGACCCAGCAGATAATCACTTGTGAAAAACATAAACATTAAAACTTGCTAAGCTAGCAACTGCCAGGGTCGGAGGTCAGTTTGCTTCAAGCCACACTGCAGTTTCAAAACTACTTACATTTACACATGAATTAATCCTTTCTGTTATATGATTAATAGAATAAAATGCATTAAACACTACTTTGTTTTTAAACTAGTATTTCACACGTATTCAAATACATATTTTTCAAACATTTTTCCTCCTATTAATACTTTTTATTGTATTTTGAAGTATGTATAATGTCATTTCATCTCCCAACCTCTTCCACTAAGGATTTTCAGTTAGGTGAGTCATTCAATCTATACTTCAGAAAAAATGTCATCTGAGATCAGTTTTTCAATCTCAATATCTTGGTACAAAGTTTCAGTAACAGATACATCAATAAAATCTTTGATTAGTCTTTTCATGCAGGGAATTCCACAACAAACACATGTTCTTATTAGGAGTATACCCACACAAATGGCAATCAGAATATTCATTAGGATGGAACCCCACCCCCAAAATAGATTCTGGAAAAAGTTCGTCAGTGGGTTTGGACCTGGTTCAGTCATGGCTGATACTTGCTGAATTACCTCTAGGTGGTTGTTAATTTCATGCCTATTGTCTGGTATGTATGCACAGCATTCTTCTTTGATAAGCGCAAGACGCATTCACCTCTCGCCACTAGGGTGAAGTCAAGAGCCATTCGATTCTGTAACACAACAGTTCTCATTGCATTCAGTTCATCAGTCACCAGTTCTAGGGCAGAGAAAGTCGCATTACTCATTACTTCGAGAAGTTTTGACAACTTCCTCAGCTCCCAGATCGATTTGACTGCTCCATATGCTGGGAATATTCCTGCCCAAGATATAACACTGTCACTCAAGTCCATATGAGTCAATTTACTTTTGTTTTTCACGGTATTATGGTCTTTCCAGCCAGCTTCGATCCGTCCAACTGGATTTACAGGTTTTTCGACTGGACCTCCAGGTTTCCAAGCTACTTCTCTCATGTTTCGTATCTTACCCAAAGGTAATTCTGCAGTATGTCTTATTGCCGGAACCAGATAACCCAAAAAACAACTGCCGGACCAATTCTCAGGTAACCATTTATATGCTTTTTTCCCACAAACATCATAACAGTTTTCGACCTTAGTACTAATACGCATTAACCCTGCATGAAACATTTTCTGATCTATACCTGACAATTGTTTAAACAAAACAGGATTCTTGCGAATGTCATTCATGGTTGTTTTCAGTGAGTTCAAATATGAGTCATAATTAGTATTGCAAAGGATATTGCCATTACTATTCTTAATATAACACCGGTAAGATATGGTTATATTACAATTGCTCCAGCCCACATGGAGAGTATCATTTTTGTAAAAACATACAATTCCTTTTTGTGTGACAGGTAAAAATAAAGCTATTTTGTCCTGTGATCTCACAGTTCCTGTATCAAAGAGTAAATTCTCCCAAGTCTCATTTATCCCCAAGGGGACAGCGGACATTATCAGTCCTCCATATGTTGTTGGTATAGCTGTACAAACCCAGCAATTTGAAATGTTCATAGTCTCTGCATATACACGCTTCATGGCTAGGTATGTGTTAAAATTTGGATGCCAGTCTATAGACGTTTCGTCACGCCTTCCCACTTTCACTTGTGTGGTTGAGTGTAGGAAAAAAGGTTGAGTGTAGGAAAAACCACAACAAGAGGAAAATTGTCACAATTATAGTCAATAAATGTATACTCAGCAAAATAATTATGCAACATCTCTGGGGTTGATCTAAATTTCTATATGCTTTGTTTTTTGCCATCTTACCCTTGTTGTATATCGGTCACAAAGTTTTTATCAAGTTGAAAGTTCTTTACCGGTTTGCAGTGTGTCAAATGAACCCAGGACATCCTCTCAGCCACCCTGACTGCAGTAGGCGTTGCCAACAGTACCTGGTATGGCCCTTCCCACTTTGGACTCGCCCAGTTCTTCCTTTTTGTCACTTTCAGCCACACCCACGTCCCGGGGGCCAAAACCGCTTCCACCGGTCTGGTCTGTTCCTTATCTGAAAAAGAGTTAAACTGCAAACAGATTTATTTGTTAACAGTTTCCTCATATAACTAGCTAATGAACAGTCAGATTCTTGCTCTGCAGGCATGAGAGCTTTCCACTGAGGCACATAATATGCTCTCCCAAAAATCATTTCAAAGAGAGTCAAACCCTTCACATTTGGAACCGTTCTCATACTCAGCAGTGCTAAAGGCAGACAGTGTATCCAATTCTTTTGGGTTTCTTCAACTAACTTCCTAAGTTTATTCTTAAGGGTACCATTGTACCTTTCCACCAGTCCTGCTGACTGTGGGTGGTAGGCGCAATGGATTTTCAAGGAGATACCAAAAAATCTCCCAAGTTGTTGGATTGTCTGGTTCACAAAATGTGTGCCATTGTCACTATAAATTCTTTCCGGAATGCCAAATCTAGGGATTATTTCTTTTATCAGGGCTTTCGCCACTGTTGCTGCATCCAGATTCTTGGTTGGAAAAGCTTCTACTCATTTAGAAAACATATCTACAATGACTAAACAATACTTTTTCCCTTCACACTTATTCAATTCTATGAAATCCATACAAATAGTATGGAACGGATATGGTGGTATAGGAAAACTTCCTTGCTTAGGTTTAAATGCCCCTTGTGCATAATGCTTGTTACAAGTATGACAAGCTGCACAAAATTTTTTTGTGTAATTTATAAATCCATATGTTTGGAATATTCGGTTTACTAACTGTACCATCCCCCCTGTTGAGACATGGCACTGTCAACAATGGCTCAACAAAGCTGCATATCTAAATAAATTAGACGGCAATATTGGTTTCTTCTCTTTGGAAATGTACAGTCCATTTTCAAGAATTGCGCCTTGTTTTTCCCATTTCTGTTTTTCTGCTTCTGTAGTAAGCGTCTGCATTGTTTTTAACATGTCTAAATCTAAAATCTCACAGGGTTGTAATTCCTCATTCAAAAGTAAGGTTTCTGAGTCTGAGGCTGCTTGCTTTGCAGCTGCATCAGCTCGTGCATTGCCTTTCGAAATCTTATCCTGTTGTTTTGTATGAGCTACACATTTACAAATAGCTACTTTTGTAGGTAACTGAATAGATTCTAATAATTCCAAAATAAATTGCGCATGATTAATTGGTTTTCCACTAGATGTTATCATCCCTCTATTTTTCCATTGTTGCGCAAGTACATGTACTGTAGAAAAAGCATACTGACTATCAGTATATATGTTTACACATTTGTCTTTTGCTAAAGTACATGCCTGTGTCAAAGCTATCAATTCCGCTGTTTGTGCAGATAAGTTATGTGGTAAGGATTGGGCTTCTAGAATTTCAGTGTCTGTAACTACTGCATACCCCACTAGATTCTTTCCTGTAGGACCCCTTCTGCATGAGCCATCCACGTAATATGTCACCTCGGCATTATCCAAGGGCATATCTGTAAGATCTTGTCTAGGCAAGGCTAATTGTTCAATCTCCTGCAGGCAGCTGTGCGGTGTGCCATCCACAGGAGTTGGGAGTAATGTTGATGGATTTAATGTCGTACATCGTTCAATTGTCATATGAGGTTGGCTCAGCAGTATAGTCATACATGAAAGATGTCTAGCAGGAGAGAGATATGCTACTTTTTCTTGCAGTAAAATTATTGCGACTGCATGAGGCACTCTCAATGTAAGAGGGTGGAATAACACCACTGAGGCTGAAGCCTGTACTGCCATTGCAGCTGCAACTACTGCTTGTACACAGTGAGGCAAAGATCGCGCCACTGGGTCTAACTGTGATGAATAATAGGCTATGGGGCGTTGCTTGTCCCGATGTTGTTGCGTCAGCACTGACGTCATATATCCTTGCTTGCAATCTACGGTCTGAAAGAACCGTTTGTGATAATTTGGGAGTCCTAAAACTAATGAAGAAGCTATCAACTGCTTCAACCTGCAGAAAGCCGTTTCTGCTTCAGGTGTCCATTGTAAAATATCTTGTGCTGCCATTGGTGTCTTATATATCAAGTCAGTCAGTGGAGCAGATTCCAAAGCATAATTTGGTATCCAGCTCTGACAGAAATTAGTTGTACCCAAGAAAGACATCATTTCCTTCTTGGTTGCTGGTTTGGGTGCTTGCAAAATTGCTGTTTTTCTTTCCTCGTCTAATATTCTACCCTCATTGGATATTACATATCGTAGGTATCTAACTTGTTTTTTCCAAAGTTGTAACTTACTCTTGTTTACTTTGTGTCCTTGTGTTGCTAAAAATTTCAATAACTCTACAGTATCCTCTCTGCATTGTTGCTGGGTGGGGGCTGCTAGCAAGATGTCATCTACATAAAGTAGAATCTGACTACCTCCCGGTGGGGTAAACCCTGCCAGGTTGCTAGCCATTTCTTGTGCAAATATTGTTGGGCTCTCACAATATCCCTGTGGTAGTTGAGTATATGTATACCTTTTACCCTGAAATGTAAATGCAAACCAATATTGACTATCAGGATGTATAGGTATTGAAAATAAAGCATTACTAATATCTACCACAGAAAAATATTTTTGTTGCGGTTTCAAATCGTTTAACAAAGTATAGGTTCATAGGTTCATACTAGGCTATCTGCCCGAGGGCATTTACAAGCCTAGCCCATAGTTTTGTGGCTTACGCCACCCCTTTAGTATGGGGAACTTATTTTATTATTTTGCTGTTGACTGTGAGAGGAGAGACTGTGTAATCCCTGGGGTATGTGGGTCTGGCACCGTGGGTGCTCTGGGTATCACTGCATTATTCACAGCTTGTAAATCTTGCACCATCCGCCATTCCCCATTTGCTTTTTTAACAGGAAATAGGGGTGTATTACATGGTGAATCAGGAGATTCTACCAGTACTCCTTCTTTGAGTAATGCTGCTGTTATAGGCTTGATTTCTATTTCTGCATCTTTTCTCAAAGGGCATTGTCTTTTCTGTGGTCTAAAATGCTGATTTTGGTGTAATTGTAACTGGTCCTGCTGTTTGAATAAGTCCTACATCTGACTTTCCTGTCGACCAAAGAGTCGTTGGAATTTCACATAAAGCTTTTTCTTCTTCTTCTAATAAAAATGCTAATAAGCTGTCCTCGCTAGATTGCAAGTGAACAGCTGGATGTGTCTGTGTCAACCAATTCAGTTTTTGTTTCTGTATCCCTTGTTCTGACAATTCTAAGTCAGTCTGTTTCTCCCATCTTGTTACCTTTTCTCCTAAGTCTGCCCATTTTACATTTTTGTTCTTTGTCAAGCTGACATGTGGTAATCGATTTGATCTATATAATGCAAGGAATTCTTGAGGTAATGAACAGCTAACTACACTGTTCCCCTCAGTATCCCAGTACAAAGTACATAAAACCAATCTAGTTGCACGATTTCTGAACAATTCCTGCTCATACTCTCTATCACGTCCTGGTGTAGTACGATAGTATAGAGTACAGTGTAACAAATGCTGTCGATCCGTGTCGAGGGAGGGGATTTTACTGATGGCTACATTCATCAGTTCCTCGGTTACTGCCCCTGGTCCAGTCGTAACTAAGTCCTGGCTGTACCAGTAAAAAGTTTCACCCTCCGATCGCACCACGAAGGTATCCATTTGCCTCTGTGCTTCCATACCTTGTACAGTTGGAACTACTGCTATGCCAAATATCTGCATAAGGTCCCTGCCCAATAGGTTCACTGGACACTTTGCAGAAACGACAATTTTACTTCTTTGGGTCATACCTGAAACAGGGTCAGTTATTGCTATATCATGGGAAAGTGGTTCCCTGTATAGCTGTCCATTTGCGGCTTTTACCAGTATATAATCAGGTGATTCAGAATGTTCTGGTAACTTGGAGGGGTGTATCAGGGTCTGTGATGCTCCTGAGTCACACAGGAATTTGACTTCCCTTCCCTCCACCAGAAGTGTAACTTCTGGTTTCGTATCCGCTAAGTAGAGCTCCAGGCTCAATAATGCTAAATCTAAAATTTCACTTTCTTCATCCTCCATATCTACTTGCACTTCCTCTATTCCTTCCATCACATTTACATTTGTTTTTTGTTTATTAACTTCTCCGGATGATTTCTGACTTTCGCATGATGTATCTTTACTATCATATAGTCAGTCCTCATCTCCCTTATCTTCTGTAATTACTTTTTTGTTCTGCTTACAATCCCTTGCTAGATGTCCCTTTTTCCCGCACTTGAAGCATTCACCTCTCTTTTTCCTCTCTTCAAAATCTTCTGATCATTTGTCAGACTGTTTATTTCCCTGGGCATTCTTCTTGCCCTTTTTATCTGGTTGTAACACAAATACTTCAGCTCCGTCTTCAGCAGTGAAGACTTGCTCCTTCTTTTTCTTCTTACTATTAAAATGTCTTTCAGCATGTCTAGCGTATTCAAGTAAGGCTTGTAGCCTACCTGTTCGATGGTCTATCATATGCTTCGTAATGAAGCTACTAATAGGTGCAATGCAACCTTTTAAAAATGCATTTTTTAATTGTTGTTCATACGGGGAATCATTCGTTTGGTTTTCAGGAACTGACATACCGCTGTGATTATTAAAACATTTGAATAATCTAGCATAGTACCCATCTATTGTCTCATTTTCCTGTTGTATGCATTGATTAATGCAAGTCCAGTCGGCTCTAGGTTTCCATTTCTCAGAGATTCGGTCTGTAAGACCTTTCACTCTGTTGTCTAATTCTGCGTCACTATGTGGGAGTGGTTTGAGCTCTGCATTACAAGGATTCCAGGTGCCACAAATCATGTGCCAATCTGGACCTATAATTTGTCTTACTACTTTTTCTACTTCTTCCCCATTCAAGTGGTAACTCAACCTCATGCCTTGTAAATCTTCTAAAAATTTCGTAAAGTTAACTTTCGGATGGGGGATTCCCTCAGTAGCTTTCCGGATATCCTCCGGTGTCCATGGTCTATATACTGAGAGTGTTGGGTTCTACCCTTCCTGTCCTGCCTGAGGATTTGGGACCTCTATAAGTGGGCACATTTCTTCCTCACTCTCATCCTGTAGGTTTCTTTCTATTTGATATGATTCTGCGTCCCTATGTATTTTACGTGTCCGGGACCTAGTTTCAATAGGATCTCTAACAAACGGTTGTGATCTTGCTGAGACTTCAGGATAACGCGGAGGCGGACCAGCCTGTCCATTCGCTTCATATCCTGAAAAGAGCAAGGGAGGAGGAGGAGCTGTTGCTATTACTAAGTTATTATCTTCTTTGTCTAAAAATAATGTTTTTGAATTTTTAAGCTTCTGTTCTCTACGATTTGCTTCCTCAATCCACCTGTGTGCCTGAGGAATGCCTAACTGGCGTTGCTTTTTTGCCTGACCTCCCACATCGGATTTAAGTTGCTTAAGGAGTTTAACTAGTGAAGTTTTATCTAGTTTACCATCAAATTCATATTTGTTAACCCATTTCGTATAATACCTAACATTATCGGAACGTTGTAATAGCATGTATTTTGCGTCTTCGGTTAGGGGCGGATCTCGTGATGTTTTAGTGCACTGATTTCCCATGGTAAAAGAAAATTTTACGTAACCCTTCTTATCACGTGATATCGAAAGTTCAGTTCCTTTTCACAGTTTATCTAGAATAACTGCCTACCTTATTCTGTTACCCTGATCTATGACCAAATATACAGTACTTCCTTTTGTCCCTGATCTGCATAACAAATCTTGACAACAATATACTGTAACCTAGTCCCTGATCTAAAACAGAAAAAAGGTAACATCTTCCTACCTGAGCCTCCGGTATTGAGTCGTCCAGGATCCGCTCTTCGGCCACAGATCAGAAAGTGGCCAGCCTCTTTAAACGACAATTCAGTCGGAGGTCTTTTCACCCAAGAATAACCGTTTTGGTAACTTCTCCTGCGCAGTATTCGATCACCGGTAGACTCTGATCTGCAGCTGTCCGAGGGATTTCCGGCTAAGAAGGACCAAACTGTTAAATAAAATTAAGAATTCAATACACAGGAGGTTCAGGTTCAAAAGTTTACTAGTGTACACCAGGAGGCAAAAAACGTACAAGTACAGAATTTTGTCTAACATGAAACAGGAAGCATACAATTTTATATAGTCTTTACATTCAAAGCTGTACCCACCTTACTGACGTGGTATGTCACAGGGCATCTACATCACTTTAGCTTACAGTCCTCTATTCATAAAAACTGCTGATGCTGTATATTTTAAAAAAAGTTTTCCTCTGGTAACAATACGGCCTTGCTATCCACCTGGTCAGACATAATGTCTTTCTGTAAAGTTACTTCTTCAAGGTTTCACATCAGTTCGAATACAATAGTGGATTCAATCTTCTAATACACATCTTTGTTCACTGTAACACATTCCCACCAGCTGCATACTATCTTAGTAACACATATAAAAGGTCAAATCATCCCAGCAGGAAAGAGCAGAAGATTTCATTATTTCACATATTTAATTTCCTGACCCAGCAGATAATCACTTGTGGAAAGCATAAACATTAAAACTTGCTAAGCTAGCAACTGCCAGGGTCGGAGGTCAGTTTGCTTCAAGCCACACTGCAGTTTCAAAACTACTTACATTTACACATGAATTAATCTTTTCTGTTATATGATTAATAGAATAAAATGCATTACATACTACTTTGTTTTTAAACTAGTATTTCACACATATTCAAATACATATTTTTCTAACATTTTCCCTCCTATTAATACTTTTTATTGTATTTTGAAGTATGTATAATGTCATTTCATCTCCCAACCTCTTCCACTAAGGATTTTCAGTTAGGTGAGTCATTCAATCTATACTTCAGAAAAAATGTCATCTGAGATCAGTTTTTCAATCTCAATATCTTGGTACAAAGTTTCAGTAACAGATACATCAATAAAATCTTTGATTAGTCTTTTCATGCAGGGAATTCCACAACAAACACATGTTCTTATTAGGAGTATACCCACACAAATGGCAATCAGAATATTCATTAGGATGGAACCCCACCCCCCAAATAGATTCTGGAAAAGGTTCGTCAGTGGGTTTGGACCTGGTTCAGTCATGGCTGATACTTGCTGAATTACCTCTAGGTGGTTGTTAATTTCATGCCTATTGTCTGGTATGTATGCACAGCATTCTTCTTTGATAAGCGCGCACGTACCACCTCTCGCCGCTAGGGTGAAGTCAAGAGCCATTCGATTCTGTAACACAACAGTTCTCATTGCATTCAGTTCATCAGTCACCAGTTCTAGGGCAGAGAAAGTCGCATTACTCATTACTTCGAGAAGTTTCGACAACTTCTTCAGCTCCCAGATCGATTTGACTGCTCCATATGCTGGGAATATTCCTGCCCAAGATATAACACTATCACTCAAGTCCATATGAGTCAATTTACTTTTGTCTTTCACGGTATTATGGTCTTTCCAGCCAGCTTCGATCCGTCCAACTGGATTTACAGGTTTCTCGACTGGACCTCCAGGTTTCCGAGCTACTTCTCTCACGTTCAGATCTTACCCAAAGGTAATTCTGCAGTATGTCTTATTGCCGGAACCAGATAACCCAAAAAACAACTGCCGGACCAATTCTCAGGTAACCATTTATATGCTTTTTTCCCACAAATAAAATAACAGTTTTCGACCTTAGTACTAATACGCATTAACCCTGCATGAAACATTTTCTGATCTATACCTGACAATTGTTTAAACAAAACAGGATTCTTGCGAATGTCATTCATGGTTGTTTTCAGTGAGTTCAAATATAAGTCATAATTAGTATTGCAAAGGATATTGCCATTACTATTCTTAATATAACACCGGTAAGATATGGTTACATTACAATTGCTCCAGCCCACATGGAGAGTATCATTTTTGTAAAAGCATACAATTCCTTTTTGTGTGACAGGTAAAAATAAAGCTATTTTGTCCTGTGATCTCACAGTTCCTGTATCAAAGAGTAAATTCTCCCAAGTCTCATTTATCCCCAAGGGAACAGCGGAAATTATCAGTCCTCCATATGCTGTTGGTATAGCTGTACAAACCCAGCAATTTGAAATGTTCATAGTCTCTGCATATACACACTTCATGGCTAGGTATGTGTTAAAATTTGGATGCCAGTCTATAGACGTTTTGTCACGCCTTCCCACTTTCACTTGTGTGGTTGAGTGTAGGAAAAACCACAACAAGAGGAAAATTGTCAAAATTATAGTCAAATGTATACTCAGCAAAATAATTATGCAACATCTCTGGGGTTGATCTAAATTTCTATTTGCTTTGTTTTTTGCGATCTTACCCTTGTTGTATATCAGTCACAAAGTTTTTATCAAGTTGAAAGTTCTTTACCGGTTTGCAGTGTGTCAAATGAACCCAGGACGTCCTCTCAGCCACCCTGACTGCAGTAGGCGTTGCCAACAGTACCTGGTACGGCCCTTCCCACTTTGGACTCACCCAGTTCTTCCTTTTTGTCACTTTCAGCCACACCCACGTCCTGGGGGCCAAAACTGCTTCCACCGGTCTGGTCTGCTCCTTATCTGAAAAAGAGTTAAACTGCAAAACAGATTTATTTGTTAACAGTTTCCTCATATAACTAGCTAATGAACTGTCAGCCTCTTGCTCTGCAGGCATGAGAGCTTTCCACTGAGGCACATAATATGCTCTCCCAAAAATCATTTCAAAGGGAGTCAAACCCTTCACATTTGGAACCGTTCTCATACTCAGCTGTGCTAAAGGCAGACAGTGTATCCAATTCTTTTGGGTTTCTTCAACTAACTTCCTAAGTTTATTCTTAAGGGTACCATTGTACCTTTCCACCAGTCCTGCTGACTGTGGGTGGTAGGCGCAATGGATTTTCAAGGAGATACAAAAAAATCTCCCAAGTTGTTGGATTGACTGGTTCACAAAATGTGTGCCGTTATCACTATAAATTCTTTCCGGAATGCCAAATCTGGGGATTATTTCTTTTATCAGGGCTTTCGCCACTGTTGCTGCATCCGGATTCTTGGTTGGAAAAGCTTCTACCCATTTAGAAAACATATCTACAATGACTAAACAATACTTTTTCCCTTCACACTTATTAAATTCTATGAAATCCATACAAATAGTATGGAACGGATACGGTGGTATAGGAAAACTTCCTTGCTTAGGTTTAAATGCCCCTTGTGCATGATGCTTGTTACAAGTATGACAAGCTGCACAAAATTTTTTTGTGTAATTTATAAATCCATATGTTTGGAATATTCAGTTTACTAACTGTACCGTCCCCCCTGTTGAGACATGGCACTGTCAACAATGGCTCAACAAAGCTGCATATCTAAATAAATTAGACGGCAATATCGGTTTCTTCTCTTTGGAAATGTACAGTCCATTTTCAAGAATTGCGCCTTGTTTTTCCCATTTCTGTTTTTCTGCTTTTGTAGTAAGCATCTGCATTGTTTTTAACATGTCTAAATCTAAAATCTCAGAGGGTTGTAATTCCTCATTCAAAAGTAAGGTTTCTGAGTCTGAGGCTGCTTGCTTTGCAGCTGCATCAGCTCGTGCATTGCCTTTCGAAATCTTATCCTGTTGTTTTGTATGAGCTACACATTTACAAATAGCTACTTTTGTAGGTAACTGAATAGATTCTAATAATTCCAAAATAAATTGCGCATGATTAATTGGTTTTCCACTAGATGTTATCATCCCTCTATTTTTCCATTGTTGCGCAAATACATGTACTGTAGAAAAAGCATACTGACTATCAGTATATATGTTTACACATTTGTCTTTTGCTAAAGTACATGCCTGTGTCAAAGCTATGAATTCCGCTGCTTGTGCAGATAAGTTATGTGGTAAAGATTGGGCTTCTAGAATTTCAGTGTCTGTAGCTACTGCATACCCCACTAGATTCTTTCCTGTAGGACCCCTTCTGCATGAGCCATCCACGTAATATGTCACCTCGGCATTATCCAAGGGCATATCTGTAAGATCTTGTCTAGGCAAGGCTAATTGTTCAATCTCCTGCAGGCAGCTGTGCGGTGAGCCATCCACAGGAGTTGGGAGTAGTGTTGATGGATTTAATGTCGTACATCGTTCAATTTGTCATATGAGGTTGGCTCAGCAGTATAGTCATACATGAAAGATGTCTAGCAGGAGAGAGATGTGCTACTTTTTCTTGCAGTAAAATTATTGCGACTGCATGAGGCACTCTCAATTTGAGAGGGTGGAATAACACCACTGAGGCTGAAGCCTGTACTTCCATTGCAGCTGCAACTGCTGCTTATACACAGTGAGGCAAAGATCGCGCCACTGGGTCTAACTGTGATGAATAATAGGCTATGGGGCGTTGCTTGTCCCCATGTTGTTGCGTCAGCACTGATGTCATATATCCTTGCTTGCATTCTACGGTCTGAAAGAACCGTTTGTGATAATTTGGGAGTCCTAAAACTAATGAAGAAGCTATCAACTGCTTCAACCTGCAGAAAGCCGTTTCTGCTTCAGGTGTCCATTGTAAAATATCTTGTGCTGCCATTGTTGTCTTATATATCAAGTCAGTCAGTGGAGCAGATTCCAAAGCATAATTTGGTATCCAGCTCCGACAGAAATTAGTTGTACCCAAGAAAGACATCATTTCCTTCTTGGTTGCTGGTTTGGGTGCTTGCAAAATTGCTGTTTTTCTTTCCTCGTCTAATATTCTACCTTCATTGGATATCACATATCGTAGGTATCTAACTTGTTTTTCCCAAAGTTGTAACTTACTCTTGTTTACTTTGTGTCCTTGTGTTGCTAAAAATTTCAATAACTCTACAGTATCCTCCCTGCATTGTTGCTGGGTGGGGGCTGCTAGCAAGATGTCATCTACATAAATTAGAATCTGACTACCTCCCGGTGGGGTAAACCCTGCCAGGTTGCTAGCCATTTCTTGTGCAAATATTGTTGGGCTCTCACAATATCCCTGTGGTAGTCGAGTATACGTATACCTTTTACCCTGAAATGTAAATGCAAACCAATATTGACTATCAGGATGTATAGGTATTGAAAAGAAAGCATTACTAATATCTACCACAGAAAACTATTTTTGTTGCGGTTTCAAATCGTTTAACAAAGTATGTGGGTCTGGCACCGTGGGTGCTCTGGTTATCACTGCATTATTCACAGCTTGTAAATATTGCACCATCCGCCATTCCCCGTTTGCTTTTTTAACGGGAAATAGGGGTGTATTACATGGTGAATCAGGAGATTCTACCAGTACTCCTTCTTTGAGTAATGCTGCTATTATAGGCTTGATTCCTATTTCTGCATCTTTTCTCAAAGGGTATTGTCTTTTCTGTGGTCTAAATGCTGATTTTGGTGTAATTGTAACTGGTCCTGCTGTTTGAATAAGTCCTACATCTGACTTTCCTGTCGACCAAAGAGTCGTTGGAATTTCACATAAAGCTTTTTCTTCTTCTTCTAATAAAAATGCTAATCAGCTGTCCTCGCTAGATTGCAAGTGAACAGCTGGATGTGTCTGTGTCAACCAATTCAGTTTTTGTTTCTGTATCCCTTGTTCTGACAATTCTAAGTCAGTCTGTTTCTCCCATCTTGTTACCTTTTCTCCTAAGTGTGCCCATTTTACATTTTTGTTCTTTGTCAAGCTGACATGTGGTAATCGATTTGATCTATATAATGCAAGGAATTCTTGAGGTAATGAACAGCTAACTACACTGTTCCCCTCAGTATCCCAGTACAAAGTACATAAAACCAATCTAGTTGCACGATTTCTGAACAATTCCTGCTCATACTCTCTATCAGGTCCTGGTGTAGTACAATAGTATAGAGTACAGTGTAACAAATGCTGTCGATCCGTGTCGAGGGAGGGGGTTTTACTGATGGCTACATTCATCAGTTCCTCGGTTACTGCCCCTGGTCCAGTCGTAACTAAGTCCTGGCTGTACCAGTAAAAAGTTTCACCCTCCGATCGCACCACAAAGGTATCCATTTGCCGCTGTGCTTCCATACCTTGTACAGTTGGAACTACTGCTATGCCAAATATCTGCATAAGGTCCCTGCCCAATAGGTTCACTGGACACTTTGCAGAAACGACAATTTTACTTCTTTGGGTCATACCTGAAACAGGGTCAGTTATTGCTATATCATGGGAAAGTGGTTCCCTGTATAGCTGTCCGTTTATGCTTTTACCAGTATATAATCAGGTGATTCAGAATGTTCTGGTAACTTGGAGGGGTGTATCAGGGTCTGTGATGCTCCTGAGTCACACAGGAATTTGACTTCCCTTCCCTCCACCAGAAGTGTAACTTCCGGTTTCGTATCCGCTAAGTAGAGCTCCAGGCTCAATAATGCTAAATCTAAAATTTCACTTTCTTTTTTTTTCTCAAAAATTTTTTTATTAATTATATGAATAGCAAGACAATTAAAAGATTATACATAACAAGAAGGCATAAATGAACATATAACAATTCATCTAGTGATAACAACCTTCATGAGATTTTGATAAGTTATTTAGAAATAAAACATACACCATATGTACACTATATACAAGTTAGGCAACCTGAGAGAAAGAAAAAAAAAATATTTAACATTAACTATTTAATATGTTTAGAACCTTTTCTAACACAACCTTTCTAATAGCTTTTTTTTTTGGACTTCCACCTAAGTATCTTTGAGCATCAATAAATTTAAAAGCCATTTTCTGGAAAGTAACCCATTTTAATTTAGAACAATCAATCCAATTTTGTATTATATAAAGTTTTAGTAATGAGCAAATAAAAATGTTAACATGAATATCAACTTTTGAAAGATGAATCAATGGAATATGTAGAATAGCAAATTCCCACGTCAACGTGGATTTTTGATATCCCATTTTCTGCAGTCTGACTTTCAAAGATGTCCACAATCTGTGAGAAAAAATGACAATACCATAGAATATGAAGGAGGTCTGCTTGAGGATGAGAACAGCATGAACACGAAGGGGACTTATTTGGGTTAAATTTGTTTAATTTGATTGGGGTAAAGTAGGCATCATTATTAATCATTAATTGTGTGTATGCTAATTTTTTAAAAGGGATAAATTCCTTAGTGTGTCTAATAGCCAGGACTTTCTGAGATTCTGACAATTGGGAATTATAATTCAACCAAACATTAGATAAAAGACAGTTGTGGTCCATCATTAAAGAATTAATTAATTTATATGAGTTTGAGAGCATTTTATCAGATGATGAAAGTATTTTGATAATCGTGTTAAGGTTTTTCAATTGTGAGTCTATGGGGACCAGAGATACAAATTTGTTTTTAATTATTGCTCTTAGTTGTGTAAGAATTGGTGAGTAATTCCAGTTTACTTTCAATAACTTACGCCAGTCAGATAAAGGCAAGTCAAGATATTTCAAAACATCTCCTACTTTTAGATTTTTAATTAAAGGATAGTTTGTTAAGTTCAAAAGTTTATTGTCCAATAATATATTTGGGTTTAGATGAATTGGCTGAACATGGTACGAGATCTTTTCTAGTTTACACATTTTGAGTAAGGTTTGGAAATCTCTAATCTTTTGTTTAAATACTGTAGATATATTTTTAATAAATAAACTATCCAGAGAGATAAAGGAATAGCTTCAGGATTTAAATTATTAGAAATGACATAATTATACCATAATTTTATCCATAAAGAGTGATTTGGATAAGAAGTGTTATTGAATTTAGAGATAGTAAGAAGTTTATTGGATGAGACAATCAAATAATAGAGATAAAGATTAGGTAAACCCAAACCTCTCTTGTCCTTCGAAAATGCCAATCTAGAATAGGAAATTCTAACAGATTTAGGGAACCATATGAATTTTGCCAAAGCTTTATTTACAGACTCAAAAAATTTTTGAAATTATCTGATCAGATGATGAGAATTGGTAAAGAAATTTAGGCAGAATATTCATTTTAATAATGGCCACCCTTGAAAGAAATGAAAGGTTTAGATGCTTCCATCTGTCCATATCAGACAATATAGAGTTCCATAATTTATTAATATTATTTTGAAAGGAAGATTTATTATTGTGTTCTAAATTGATTCCTAAATATTTTATATTATAAGTAAACTGAAAATGATCGCCTGGAAACAAAAAAGATTTGTGTGCTAAATGATTTAAGGGAAAAATATGAGTTTTTGTAGAATTTAAAAGATAGTTGGAAACCAAAGAAAAATAATCAATAGAATTCATTATTTTTCTGTAATCAGATAATGGAGTTTGAAAGTAGATTACTAAATCATCCAAAAGCAGAGAAATGAATATTAGTATTAAGAATTCTAGGATGTTATGAAAAGTATTTTGAGTAATAAACAATAGCAAAGGTTCTAAGTAAATGTTGAAAAGAAAGGGGACAATGGACAACCCTGTCTTGTTCCTTTAGTGATCTTTATCGAGCAGAAAATTGACCATTAATGTATAGTCTAGTAAACATATTCTTGTATAAAACTTTTAAAAATTTATAAAGAATAAGGGAATATTAAAACATAACATAGTTTGAAATAGAAAGTTCCAACATACTCTGTCAAAGGCATTTGATGCATCTATAATCAAAGCATATATAGGGTTTGGATTTTTCTTAATGAGATGAAGTATAGTGTCTAAAGATAGAGTATTATCCCAAGCATGTCTCTGAGACATAAAACCTGATTGATCTGATGAGATAATTGAGGGTAAAATCCGTTTCAATCTGTTAGCCAGAATAGATGACAGAATCTTAATATCCACGTTAATTAAAGAAATGGGTCTATAATTTACTGGGTCAGATTTATCTTTATTATTTTTAGAATTAGAATGGTTTTGGATGTGTTCCAATGAATATCTGAGATATCATTAACTCTTATATGATTGTAAACTTTAAATAGAAAGGAAGAACTACCAATTTGAAAGTTTTGAAAAATTCTGGAGTAAAACCATCAGGTCCCGGAGATTTACCCAATTTAAGATTATCTATTGAATCCGAGATTTCTTGTACCGATATAGGGGTAGAAAGTAGTTTTTGCTGATTATCATTAAGTTTAGGGAACTGCAAAGAGTCTAAAAAGAGTTTTGAGTGATTATCTTTAACAGAATTAGAAGAACCTGAATATAACTCAGTGTAAAGAGAGGTGAAAAGTTGAATAATCTCTTCATCAGTATTATATAATCTGTTATTATAAGATAAAGATGTAATATTTGGATTTCTGAAGTTAACTTTAATAATTCTCACTAACAATTTAGATGGAACCTGGGACCACTCTGAATATGAAGCAAGTAGCTTTTGTTCAGCTAAGGAGAGGTTATTTTGGTGAAGCAGAATTAAATCTTTCTGACAATCAAAAATTTGTTTTTCTAAAGTAGCATCATAGTTCAGACTAAGATGATTTTCCAATGAAGAAATTCTTGATTTTAAGAATTCCTCTTTCTTAAAGTATTGTTTTTTGAAAAAAGCAGCTTTACTAATAAATAAACCTCTTAATCTTGCTTTACATGCAGCCCATTGTATGTCATAAGGAATGTCTGATGATTCAAGACTATTCACCATTTCATTTAGGATTTCTGAAGCTTGTTTGCAAATATCTTCATTTGACAATAAGTTATTATTTAAGGTCCACTTATTAAACATAGTTTTATTTTTGATATTGGGTTTTATGTTCAATTTTAGTGAAATTCTTGAGTGATGCGAAAAGAATCTGGGTTCTGTAGTAAAGTCCACAATATATTTTGAAATATAATCTGAAATTAGAAAGAAGTCTAATCTGGACCACGAATAACACTTAGAATAATAAGTATATATATCATTCTTGTTTATATTTTTAACAGTGTGGAGGGGATCTATTAAATTATATTCTGTCATCAAATCATTTATAGCCAGAGTAGATTGAAGATTATAGGTGACAGTGGAGCGGGAACGATCAATTACAGGGTTTATAACTGCATTCCAGTCACCACCCACTATAATATGATGATCCTTATAGGATGCAAGAATATTGTAAATTTTTAAAATGAACAAATGTTGTGAATTACATGGGCCATATAAATTTAAAATTAATAAGGGTTTGTCCAAACCAGCAATAGAAGCGGTAAATAAGCACCACCTCCCCTCATCATCAAATTTCTCATCAATAATATTCCCAATGAATTTTTGTTTAATGATTATAGCTACACCTCTGGAGTTAGATGAGTCACCTGAAGCTATAATCTTTTTGATCCATTTTTTTGTAACTCTTTATTCCAATCAATACGTGAAATATGGGTCTCTTGAATAAAACAAATGTTAGCCTGTGATTTAAAGATCATATGAAATAATAGTGACTTTTTCGCTTTATCTTGAATGCCTCTAACATTCCAAGAATCTAAAATTATGTCAACAGGCATATTCTACAAGTATAATCATGATTGATGCTATAAAAGTGAACTCAAGGTGCAAATCCAACACAACATTAAAAAGAAGAAGAAAAAAAAAATAAAAGAAAAAACAGTCTTTAAGTATTCAAGCAAGTCATCAAATAACATTTGTTGAAAAAAAAAGAAAAAAGTTTTTTTAAGAACCATGAAATGTATAATAATAACCTTTATCCTAACCCTAGTGCCTACCCACCAATCCCCCTGTGATAAAGGAAGAGCAGAAGAACATGAAAAAAACATTGTAATTATAGATAATAATAACCTCAAGTTAGAATACAAATTACTCAAAGGAAGCCTAACATAACATAAAGTCCGAGTAATACTACTAAAATATATACAAAATTAACTAATTTCAAGACGTCCAACATGCTTAATCCCTACTTCTAATACTAATCTAAAGCTCCTATCCTTAAATTGAAATTTATAGTGATTAAATGTATTTCCTCAAGTATTTCAAGAGAAAGAAACAAGTAAATAATAAATAAATCACACTCTGCTTAACTAGAACACTCTATCATAAGAAGTAATACAATTAAAACTGAAAGATATGTAAGATAACATATATAAGTATAACAAAACCAACTGGTAACATTATAATATAAGTAAATAAGCATAGCATTACTGAACTAAAGATAATAGTCATGCACTATCTACTGAACCTTCTTTAGTACTTTAGTGATAATTTCATTAATCAACATGACCATTAGTATGATAAAAGCACTAATACCTGTAGAATGAGTATTTAGTTATAGTTCAAATAAAGCAAAAAACAACTACCAAGCAACCATATTTCAAAATGAAAAACAATTCAGTCTGGAGATGCATCTATTAACTAGATAATAATAGTACAGGAACTATTCAAAATGAAATATTATAAGCTGTAAGGTTTTAACACTAGTTAATATACATGAATAAAGTATAATTATATTATTAAATAGTAACTTAAACAGCATCATATATATTGGACTGAATGTACAACAATGTGCATACATATAATTTTAAATCTACTTTTTGAATATTTTACTAATGACTCTGTTAGGTTATGTAGCCATACTATTCTTGTAAGCTATAGATGTAACATAGCAAAACAGCATGAAAAGACAAGGCTTTTAAAGTAAACATTTTGAAAATCTAATTAAAACAGAAACAAGCAAGCTAAATGCAGTAAATCTATGGGCTTAAAAATATACATGCAGATTCAGCTAATCATATTAAAGATAGTTATTTCAAACCTTTCAAATAAGTAAAGGCTTTCTTAAACATAAACTACTAATCATAAATATCACATCCAGCCTCTGAGAAGAGAGAGAGCAGAGAATAGAAAGAACATGAAACTTTCATATGAACAGGTATACTTTGTAACATTTGTCAAATTAAACACTTCAGTATAATATAAAATATTGTATGAAAAAATATTCTGAATAGGAAAATATGTTCATTTCTTTACACATCCTTTAGAATTTTAATATATAAAACTAACCTGTTCATTTGTTTCCAGAAACATTTTCACTCTGCTTTATGAAAGTAGCAGCTTGCTTTGAAGTCATGCAGGCACACTAAAAGTCACTGAATATATTATGTGACATGAATCTGTTTAAATTTAAAAGCAACCTTCATTTATGAAGAGAAAACACTTTAAATAATAGCCAGATCTATTAAAAAGTTAGTGCTATTGAATACTTGTTGAAAACAAGCAGACTTGTGTATTTGAAACTGTCCTTCTTTCCTCACAAATGATGACATCACCATCCATCTCAGAGAGACTGTAGTGTGCGCATGTTCATGCAGAGCATCATCTGGAACTCTGAGGGGAAGATTTTCTTGCTAGAATGTTGAGATGGAATGTTTTTCCCTCCAAAAATCATTTAGCTTACACAGAAGGCTGTAACTCCAAAGCTTGTAGTAAAATTAACATATTATCTATTTACACAGCAAGCATATGTGAGAGAAAGAGAAAAAAGTAAATATAGGAATTTAAATGCTTCTATTAATCCACACAAATCTAACAAGCATATATCCTGTCACTGCACACTGTCACACCAAATCCAACATGTGTAAATTACATGACAAGTTCTTAAGGTAATATAATTATGTCACACCAGAATTACAAATCATGTAACACAAATACTGTCAGATTAAAGAAAAGAAAAGATCAAACCTTATTGTAGTTCTTTAACAGTAGAATATTAAGATACAGTGTCAGGAAGCTTTTTAAATGTTTTAAGAAAAATGTCTTTTGCATCTTTAGGATCTGAACATACAAATCTTTTGTCATTAGCTGTGAAAGACAAGGTATTAGGATATGCCATTCGAAATCTAATCCCTCTTTTATCAAGTCAGCACAATAGGGGCTAGTTTTTGTCTATTTAATTTGATCTGTGCAGGAAGATCTTGGGAAAATGATAGTTTGTGAGACTTCCATATGAATTGTTTCTTTGTTTTAGCAGTTTCTAGGATCTGGAAAGTGTCTTGAAAGTTTAGTAACTTAGTATAAATTAACCTTGGTGTGGAAGAATCTTGCTTTGTATGCAGTGCTCTGTGTGCTCTCTCTACAATTATAGATTTTGAAGAAGCTTCACAATTTAACAGTGTTTCAAAGATATTTTTAGTCACAGATAACAAGTTTTTATTGTCATAAGATTCAGGTAAACCACGAATAATGATGTTATTTCTTGACTCCTGACTTCCAGATCCAATATTTTAGCTTGTAAATCTGAAACAGTTTTATCTCTAGATTTAAAGTCACTTTCCAATAAGTCTGTTTTAACCTCCAAAGCTAAGATTTTATTTTCAATAGTAACAATACTATTGTTTATTTGCTTTAAAGATTTACTAAAGTCTGTAAACTGTTCTGAAAAGTTTTGTATAGCACTTTGGATTGGTTTTAATGCTATTTTTAGTTCTTCTAAAAGGAAATTTGAGCCATTTAAATCTTTATTACTTACATTAAAAGTTTCTGTAGGTTGTCTAGATGATTTCAGTCTTTTGAACCTGAATCTTTTTCAGGAGAGAGCTTTGAAGTATATTAGGCCTTTGTAGGCTGAGTCTCCATGGAGTCAGATTTTGTAGCCATGCCCAGAAATGGAATGCAGTTAACAGGATACCAGGAACCAGGAACAGACTGGAGCAGTAGGAGTCCCAGCAGCAGAGAGACCAAGAATGTTCTGAGGTAAAATAAATCCCAGGATAATAATTCCAGAAGAAAAAATAATCCAAATGCGTAGAAAAAGATTTATAAAATCTTTTAGTATAAAAATTTGAGGAAAAAGGTTGATGTAAAGTTGTAAAAAAAAACAAAAGTTAAATAGCTGTGAGGAGCTCAGAGAGTAAGGACTAGACTAGTCGGCAGCCATCTTGGAATCCCCCAAATTTAACTTTCTTCATCCTCCATATCTACTTGCACTTCCTCTATTCCTTCCATCACATTTACATTTGTTTTTTGTTTATTAACTTCTCCGGATGATTTCTGACTTTCGCATGATGTATCTTCACTATCATATAGTCAGTCCTCATCTCCCTTATCTTCTGTAATTACTTTTTTGTTCTGCTTACAATCCCTTGCTAGATGTCCCTTTTTCCCGCAGTTGAAGCATTCACCTCTCTTTTTCCTCTCTTCAAAATCTTCTGATCATTTGTCAGACTGTTTATTTCCCTGGGCATTCTTCTTGCCCTTTTTACCTGGTTGTAACACAAATACTTCAGCTCCGTCTTCAGCAGTGAAGACTTGCTCCTTCTTTTTCTTCTTACTATTAAAATGTCTTTCAGCATGTCTAGCGTATTCAAGTAAGGCTTGTAGCCTACCTGTTCGATGGTCTATCATATGCTTCGTAATGAAGCTACTAATAGGTGCAATGCAACCTTTTAAAAATGCATTTTTTAATTGTTGTTCATACGGGGAATCATTCGTTTGGTTTTCAGGAACCGACATACCGCTGTGATTATTAAAACATTTGAATAATCTAGCATAGTACCCATCTATTGTCTCATTTTCCTGTTGATTAATGCAAGTCCAGTCTGCTCTAGGTTTCCATTTCTCAGAGATTCGGTCTGTAAGACCTTTCACTCTGTTGTCTAATTCTGCGTCACTATGTGGGAGTGGTTTGAGCTCTGCATTACAAGGATTCCAGGTGCCACAAATCATGTGCCAATCTGGACCTATAATTTGTCTTACTACTTTTTCTACTTCTTCCCCATTCAAGTGGTAACTCAACCTCATGCCTTGTAAATCTTCTAAAAATTTTGTAAAGTTAACTTTCGGATGGGGGATTCCCTCAGTAGCTTTCCGGATATCCTCCGGTGTCCATGGTCTATATACTGAGAGTGTTGGGTTCTACCCTTCCTGTCCTGCCTGAGGATTTGGGACCTCTATCCAAGTGGGCACATTTCTTCCTCACTCTCATCCTGTAGGTTTCTTTCTATTTGATATGATTCTGCGTCCCTATGTATTTTACGTGTCTGGGACCTAGTTTCAATAGGATCTCTAACAAACGGTTGTGATCTTGCTGAGACTTCAGGATAACGCGGAGGCGGACCAGCCTGTCCATTCGCTTCATATCCTGAAAAGAGCAAGGGAGGGGGCAAGGGAGGAGGAGGAGCTGTTGCTATTACTAAGTTATTATCTTCTTTGTCTAAAAATAATGTTTTTGAATTTTTAAGCTTCTGTTCTCTACGATTTGCTTCCTCAATCCACCTGTGTGCCTGAGGAATGCCTAACTGGTGTTGCTTTTTTGCCTGACCTCCCGCATCGGATTTAAGTTGCTTAAGGAGTTTAACTAGTGAAGTTTTATCTAGTTTACCATCAAATTCATATTTGTTAACCCATTTCGTATAATACCTAACATTATCGGAACATTGTAATAGCATGTATTTTGCGTCTTCGGTTAGGGGTGGATCTCGTGATGTTTTAGTGCACTGATTTCCCATGGTAAAAGAAAATTTTACGTAACCCTTCTTATCACGTGATATCGAAAGTTCAGTTCCTTTTCACAGTTTATCTAGAATAACTGCCTACCTTATTCTGTTACCCTGATCTATGACCAAATATACAGTACTTCCTTTTGTCCCTGATCTGCATAACAAATCTTGACAACAATATACTGTAACCTAGTCCCTGATCTAAAACAGAAAAAAGGTAACATCTTCCTACCTGAGCCTCCGGTATTGAGTCGTCCAGGATCCGCTCTTCGGCCACAGATCAGAAAGTGGCCAGCCTCTTTAAACGACAATTCAGTCGGAGGTCTTTTCACCCAAGAATAACCGTTTCGGTAACTTCTCCTGCGCAGTATTCGACCACCGGTAGACTCTGATCTGCAGCTGTCCGAGGGATTTCCGGCTAAGAAGGACCAAACTGTTAAATAAAATTAAGAATTCAATACACAGGAGGTTCAAGTTCAAAAGTTTACTAGTGTACACCAGGAGGCAAAAAACGTACAAGTACAGAATTTTGTCTAACATGAAACAGGAAGCATACAATTTTATATAGTCTTTACATTCAAAGCTGTACCCACCTTACTGACGTGGTATGTCACAGGGCATCTACATCACTTTAGCTTACAGTCCTCTATTCATAAAAAACTGCTGATGCTGTATATTTTAAAAAAAGTTTTCCTCTGGTAACAATACGGCCTTGCTATCCACCTGGTCAGACATAATGTCTTTCTGTAAAGTTACTTCTTCAAGGTTTCACATCAGTTCGAATACAATAGTGGATTCAATCTTCTAATATGCATCTTTGTTCACTGTAACACATTCCCACCAGCTGCATGCTATCTTAGTAACACATATACAAGGCCAAATCATCCCAGCAGGAAAGAGCAGATTTCATTATTTCACATATTTAATTTCTTGACCCAGCAGATAATCACTTGTGAAAAGCATAAACATTAAAACTTGCTAAGCTAGCAACTGCCAGGGTCGGAGGTCAGTTTGCTTCAAGCCACACTGCAGTTTCAAAACTACTTACATTTACACATGAATTAATCATTTCTGTTATATGATTAATAGAATAAAATGCATTACATACTACTCTGTTTTTAAACTAGTATTTCACACGTATTCAAATACATATTTTTCTAACCACTATCCTTACTACTACAGTTTTCATAGACATTTAATCTTGTCCTGCTGTCCTTACTACTACAGTTATCACAGACATTTAACCTTGTCCTACTATCCTTACTACTACAGTTATCACAGACATTTAATCTTGTCCTACTATCCTTACTACTACAGTTATCATAGACATTTAATCTTGTCCTACTGTCCTTACTACTACAGTTGTCATAAACATTTAATCTTGTCCAACTGGCCTTACTACTACAGTTATAGATATTTAACCTTGTCCTACTGTCCTTACTACTAGTTTTCATAGACATTTAATCTTGTCCTACTGTCCTTACTACTGCAGTTATCATAGACATTTAATGTTGTCCTACTATCCTTTCTACTACAGTTATCATAGACATTTAATCTTGTCCTACTATCCTTACTTCTACAGTTATCACAGACATTTAATCTTGTCCTACTATCCTTACTATTACAGTTATCACAGACATTTAATCTTGTCCTACTATCCTTACTATTACAGTTATCATAGACATTTAATCTTGTCCTACTATCCTTACTGCTACAGTTATCACAGACATTTAATCTTGTCCTACTATCCTTACTATTACAGTTATCATAGACATTTAATCTTGTCCTACTATCCTTACTACTACAGTTATCATAGACATTTAATCTTGTCCTACTATCCTTACTACTACAGTTATCATAGACATTTAATCTTGTTCTACTATCCTTCCTACTACAGTTATCACAGACATTTAATCTTGTCCTACAATCCTTACTACCACAGTTATCATAGACATTTAATCTTGTCCTACTATCCTTACTTCTACAGTTATCATGGACATGTAATCTTGTCCTACTATCCTTACTGCTACAGTTATCATAGACATTTAATCTTGTCCTACAATCCTTACTACTACAGTTATCATAGACATTTAATCTTGTCCTACTGTCCTTACTACTACAGTTATCACAGACATTTAATCTCGTCCTACTATCCTTACTACTACAGTTATCACAGACATTTAATCTTTTCCTACTATCATTAGTACTACAGTTATTTTATTTATTTATTTATTTTTATTTAATTTATTTAAAATTTGTTGACCGGGTGTGTCCGACTGGATGTGGGTCCATTTTCAGTGGAGGCCCGGGGAGAAAAGCTCCACAGTAAAATAAACAGACAGTAGTTGCATTGGATTACATAGCGATTAACAATTTAACATAGAAATTACTTACAACATATTTACAGATGAAGAACATAGTACATCAGTAGACAACTAGAATCTTTATCTGTGAAGTACATAACAGGCATTAACAAATGTAACAATGAGAAGTTCCTGCTGTATAATAAGTACTAGGCTTATGAGCATCTGAGCTTGTTATCATCAAGGTAGTTAGTGGAGGTGAAAAAAAGGTAGTAGTTGGATGGGGTGGGTGATATTAGAGTGGGAGTTGCAAGGGCATAGCCAGTATGTTTTTAGGTGTGCTTTTAATAAAGTTTTGAAGTTGGTGCATGATGGTACGGAGGTAATTGTGGGTGGGAGTGAGTTCCATAATTTGGCTATGGCACAAGAGAATAGTGCTTCACCAGCAGAGTTATTGGCTTTAGTGATCTGCAAGTGATTTTTGTTGCTGGATCTTAGTGGTCTGGTGGTGCGATAGGGTTGGAGTAGATTCTGGAGGGATGGGACATTTAGTGGATGGTTTACTAGTTTGTGGGTGAGTGAGAGTTGATACCACTGAAGGAGGTGAAGGAGTTCAAGCCAGCTCAGTTCAGCAAGTGAGAGACAGTGGTGACTACGGTAGGATGCCCCTGTGGCGAATTTGGCGATTTTGTTGTAGCAGGTCTCTAGCTTGTTTAGATCACATTGCCTTAGGTTGGTATATATTGGAGAGGCATAAAGTAGGGTGGAGATAAGGTGGGAATTTGCTATTGAAATCTTTGCTGCTTTGGTGAGAAATTGTTTATTTCTGTATAATGCTCCTAGTTTTTTGTGGACTTTTTTTATGGTCATGGATATGTGAATGTCAAATTTTAGTTTATTGTCTATTTCCACTCCTAGCAATTTGATGTGTTCAGTTGTTGTATTTTGCTGTGATGTTAAAGTGAGAGTTGTTTTGAGTATGTTTGGTGGGTTGGAAGATGAGTAGTTTAGTTTTGTTTGGGTTGAGTATTAATTGGGCATCGGATAACCATGTTTCAAAAGAGGAAAAGGCTTCCTGTGTGACTTTTTGCAGTTTGGGTAGGGACTGGGCTGAGCAGATGATGGTTGAGTCATCTGCGTATTGGATGAGTGTGCCATGTTTGGTGGCAGAGGCTAGATTATTGGTGTAAACAGAGAAAAGTAGGGATCCAAGGATGGATCCTTGGGGAACCCCTATGGAGACAGGTAGTTGGGGAGATATGTCATTCTGCCATACAACGGATTGTTGGCGGTCAGACAGGTAACTCTGAAACCAGTTCGTGACTGATTGTGAGACAGATAGGTTACTGAGGACAGAGATAAGTTGTTTGTGTGGGACCATGTCAAATGCTTTAGATAGGTCTAGGAAAGTTGCAGAGGAGAGATAGCCATTGTTTTTATGCTGAAGGATAGTGTTAGTAAAGAAGAGTAAGGCAGTGGTGGTGCTGTGGTTTGGTCGGAAACCATGGTGAGTACTGGAAAGGAGGTTGTTAGTAAGGAGGTAGTGTGAGACCTGAGAGTGTATGCATCTCTCTAGTATTTTGGAGAGTGGGGAGAGAATAGCTATGGGGCGGTAATTGGTTAGTTCTGCAGAGGGTCCGCCTTTGTGGAGGGGAATTATATGTGAGACTTTCCACAATGTGGGAACGTAACTTTCTGACAGAGATCAGTTAATCAAGATGGATACTGGGTAGGCCAGAGCATCAGCTACGATTTGTAGGTATTCACTTGGGAGGTTGTCTGCTGCTAATTTGGTGGGTTTAAGTTTAGTTAAAAGTTTTTTTATGTTGGAGGTAGGTACAGGAAAAAAAGAGAAGGCAGTGGGGAGATTACTAGTTGAAGGTGTGGGTTGGAGGGGAGGGGGGTTGTGTTGTTTAGCTAGTGATAGTATGGTTTGGGTGAAGTGTGTGTTGAATGAGGTAGCAATATTTTCTGAGGAGTGAGGGATGTTAGGAGGAGGGGTACTGACTTTATCTGGGTGGAGGATGGAGTTTATGGAGGACCAGAATTGTTTGGGGCTGTGTTGTGAGGAGTCTAGGTCAGACTGGTAGTATTGGAATTTGTCCTGTTTTATTAGCTTTTTGACTCTGTTGCGTAGTTCTAGGAATTTTTGTCTAGCTGCGGGGGTTTTGGTTTTGCGCCAGTGCTCCCAGGCTTTATCCCCGTTTTTCATTTCTGACTTAGTGGTTTTCTGTAGCCATGGGGAGGGTTGTAGTTTGGTTCTGGAAAATCTTATGGGGGCATGGTAATTAAGGATGTTCAGGAAGGTATTATTAAAAAATTCAACTGCGTCATCTAGACTGAGGTACTTTAGAGCATGCCAGTTACATTCTTTGAGGGATGAGATGAATGTGAGTGGGTTAAAGTTTATTTTTTACGTATTTGACGATAGATGACAGGTTTAGCTTGGTACAGGTATTTTTTGAGTAGGAATGTTGGGGAGTGATCACTGAGGCTATCTGATAAGCAGCCTGTTATATATGACTGGGGGTTCTTACTGACTAGTATCCAATCCAGGGTAGTGTGCTTGCTGGAGTTTTTATTTATCCTTGTTGGTGACTGGACTAGTTGGGTGAAGCCATGAAGGTGTACATGATGGGTTGGATTGTTGCCAGAACAGGATTGCCAGTCAATATTGAAATCACCTAAGATGATAGTTTCTTGGGGGTGATGGTGGGTAGACCAGCTTGAGAGGTTTTCTAGTGGAGGGATGTTTTGGCCAGGTGGAAAGTAGCATCCAGTTATATTGATGGTTTTGTTTTGGTTAATTTTGAGGTTGGTATATATTATTTCTTCATTGCCTATTTGTGGAGCTGATGATTTTAAGATCTGGATGTTTAGATGCTGTTTAAATATTATAGCTACACCACCTCCTTTTTTGTTTAGCCGGTCTACTCTTAGTATGCTGTAACCTGTAGGGAGTATTTGCTCACTGGTAATGTGAGGTTTTAGCCAGGTTTCTGTCAGGATGACAATATCTGGGGAGTATAAGTCAATGGTGGCATGGAGTTCATGGACTTTGTTGGATATACTTCTAATATTTAGGCTTAGTAGAAGGAAGTCACTTGGCTTTCTATTGGCTGTAATATGGGAGAAGTTGTGGTTTCTAGTCTGATTATGAGGATTGGGGTTGGAGATGGTAGGGCCAGGGTTGGGGTGGATGTCTCCACTTAGGGCTAGTTTTGATATGCATGAGATTATTAGTTTTCTCAGTTTTTGAATGTGCTTGTTTATAAGGGAAACTTTATGATTGTGCTCTGTGGGTAATAGGTATGGTGGGAGGGTTACTATGTTAAGTTGTAGGGATGCTTTACGTTTGAGTAATATAGTTGGTAGAATATGTGGGGGTGCATAGGGATGGTTCTTGAGCTGGTGGGAGGGGAGCTGAGTATGGGTAAGACATGGGTGGTGGTGTGAGTAGTAGTACAGTGGTAGTGGTTAAGTGGGGGAATGATGGAGCTTTGGTAGGATGTAAGATATGCAAGGAGAGTGCATGCAGTGAGCAAAGGAAAGGTATGCTTGTACATGTCAGTTGAGGAGGTGTGAAAGTAGAGGGAATATGGAGGAGGTAGTGTTGGGTTAGAGCTGTGGTTGGCTATTGGAAAGATGGGAGGGGTTTGAGTGCAATAAAGGAGGGACCAGTATAGACATTTTAATCTTGTCCTACTATCCTTACTACTACAGTTATCATAGACATTTAATCTTGTCATACTATCCTTACTACTACAGTTAGCATAGACATCTAATCTTGGCCTACTATCTTTACTACTACAGTAATCATAGACATTTAGTCGTGTCCTACTGTCCTTACTACTACAGTTATCATAGACATTTAATCTTCTCTAAAATACAAAAACACCAACTGAGTAAAACAAGAGAAGGCTCCTGGAAACTGTAAAACTCCACAGAATTTAATAACTGTTGTAAAGCGCTTTTCGTCTACCTTAAACAATCGGTAGATTTCCTCAGACATATGCAGTAACATAAAATTAATCGTTTTACTCACTTTTAAAACAGGTACACAAGTAATTAACCAATCAAGCTCCAGCAAAAGGAAGACTCAATAACCACAGGCTGCTGATCAAACAATTTCTAAAATTACATAACACTCTAGTTAATTTGTTAAAAAATTCTTGTAACAGTTACTGAGCATACATCATAAAAAGAACATCTCTATGAAACAGCCATTGCCTTACCGCAACAAATTTCTTAATTTTAAAATACATGCCAAAGAGGTAGTCTCACTCAAACCAGGTGGGTTGTATGAGTTTAATCTCAATTACCAAATTATTTCACGTTTCTCTAATAAAAGTTGGTGGGGCCCCCTTTTAACTCTACAGTGACTTGATCAATAACTCTAAAGAAAAAGCTATGGGTAGGGTTCTCGTCACAATGTTTAGCCAAAGCATTAACATTGGTTTTCCTCCTAATGTTATAAATGTGTTCATATATTCGTTGTTTAAGCTTCCTGTCAGTTTTCTCCACATAAAACGTAGGGCACACTTGGCAGGATGCCAAGTAGACAACTGACTTAGAATTACAGCTAAACCTTCCCTTGATTTTAAAATCATAGCCACGAACATTAAAATTCGCTCCTGTTGAAATAAACTTACAATAGTTACACGACTCGCACTTAAACGTGCCAGTTATTCTGTGTGTGTTACTGTACTCAGCTTCCATAATGTTCTTAAGGTTCTTACCCCACTTAAAAATTAAAATAGGCCGGTCCCCCAACTTCTCAATTAATCCCTTCTCTATATGTAAAATATTCTAGTTCCTGTACAATATATCTCTCAACTTACCAGCTTCTAAACTGAATGTTGCACTGAAACTTCTCATAATCTCATTACAACTACTATTTCTATTTGTCAAAGAATGATCTTCCACTTCACTGTGTTCAACCCCAGTATCTAGAGATAAAACCTCATCATTACTGATAATACTGAAGCCGAATCTATGACCACCCAAAAGGATGGGTTTATATATTCCAACTCTCCTTTTTTCTTTAACTTCACTTATCATATCCGATATTCAACCCAGCGGGTAACCACGACTGGTGAACATATCTTTCAATATGTCACATTCATCAACAAAACTAACCTCATCAGTTGTCATTCTAGCTGCTCTAACCAGTTGACCCTTTAACACATATCTTTTTTGATGTAAAGGGTGACAACTGGTAAAGTGCAGCATAGTACTGGAATAAGTAGCCTTCTGGTGAATACGGGCTACATAACATTTGTTGATAACATCCTTTCTTAAGTCTACGTCTAAGTATGTAATGGCAGTCTCATGGTAAACGTAAGTAAATTTAAAAAATGAAGTACTACCATTTAAATAATCTATAAACCCATGTGCTTCATCTAAGAGTCCTTAAACATAATAAAGGCATCACTAAATTTGCATAACTCCCTCCACACGGAGAGGCCATAGCCACTCCAACAACCTGCTTAAAAATGTTGTTAAACATCACATAATTGTTGTTCAAGATAATATCCATCAATTCTTGAAACAACCTTACTTCCTTTCCATTAGCACCATGAACAGTCTATCAACCAACATCTTCACCAACAAACCCTCACTTGCCTTCCAATCAGTTTGTCCTCCCAATAGCATTAGCAATCATCTCCCCACTTATTTGCTCAGACATTATCTTAACCCCTACAGACAAACTTGTTCTCTCCAATTGCTGCAGGTATTTGGGAAGGAACACACCACAGGGAGCGTTGTACTCTATTATTGGCCTGATGAGGGAATACTACAAGGGGGTTATAACCTCTTTTTTTCTGGAGGCAATGCCCTTACTTATGAGATAGCAATATAAAATGCCCTTACTACCACTGTGGAGACATGTTGATCAAAGTTAAGGTTGCTGTCAACCTGTTTGCCCAGATCTCTCACCACTGACTGTGTGCTTTGGGTATTACTATTGATGTGGTAGGTTGCAGGAACATCACCCTTGCCAAAGGGGATGATAATGCAGTTTTTTGCGTTAAGTTTAAGGCCATGATTTTGGCACCAGTTATTAGCCTGCATAAGACCTTCTTGCATGATATTGACATTGCTAAAGGTTTCAATGATCACTCCCAGTTTGCAGTCATCAGCAAACTTTTTCAGCCACAGTCCTTCAGTTTTAGCCTGTACTTTGGAGAAGTAGATTCTGAACAGTAGGGGTCCCAGAACCAATCCCTGTGAAACACCACTGGTTACGGGTCTACTGCAGGAGGTGCAGTCCCCTATTTTGACTATATGAGTTCTATCAGTGAGCCAGTTTGCAACCCACCTGACAGTATATGGGTTGATACCCAGCTGGGTGAGTTTATCAACGATGCCTGAATGGGGGATTGTGTCAAGGGCCTTTGTTAAGTCTAGGTAGTCCATATGCACAGACTTGCCCTCGTGTAGGGCTTTGGTGACTGTCTCAATGAAGTCCACCAAGTTTGGCAGGTATGATCTCCCACTGAGAAAGCCAAACTGGGTGAGGTCGAGAGTTTGGAGATTTCCTATATACTTGTTAATAAGGTCCATGATGATTTGTTTCTTGGTTTGCAGATAAGGTTGGTCAGGCTAATGGGTCTGTAGTTCCCGGGGTCAGTGGATGCACCCCCTTTGTGCAAAGGGATGAGAGTAGCTGTTTTCCATCCTGCTGGGATGAAGCCAGTGCTTAGGCTGTGATTGAAAAGCATGCCCAATGTTGATGCTAATTCCTGTTTTAACCCATGTAGAACAACGTCCAGGATGTTGTCTGGTCCCATAGAGGCTGTTTTTGGCCTTAGAGAGTGCATTTAAGACCTGCTCCTCGGAAATACTTGGTGGAGAACAGCTGTTAGGTATGCTTTGGGGTATATGTAGCGGGTACAGGGGAGTGAAGTTTTCACTGAACCTGTCAGCCAGCAGGTTTGCTACTGTATATCCACAGGTTCTATACATGTTGTGCCATTAACTACGAGTTCATCACAAGTCTGGACCTTACCTTTGAGGTTACAGATGCAACTAAAGAATGCCTTTTAGTTATCCTTAGTTAGGAAAGCTAATTTGGATTCATAGTTAGCTTTGGAGGACTTCACTAGGAGTCTTATTTGCTTGTTTAAGTTGATGAGGGAGTGTTTCCAGTTTTGTGACCATTCCTTCCTACTCTTAGACAGCAATTTCTTTCTCCTATTGTATAGCCTAGTAATGGCAGTTGTCTATCAGACAGGTTTGTTGTTCCTTGAAGATCTTACTTTGGTTCTGTCAGGTATGCCAGAGTCAATACATTTATACAGGTGCCAGTATGTTCCATCAGTGGGGGAGGAGTGATGAAGCTATTTATGTTGTCACGTAAGACACTGTAGTTGACCTTGGAGAAGTTTTTGTCTAGTTGTTGCTAAGGGGGGGGGGGTCTTGTGTTATAGTTACTTCTAGCAAGACTGACTTGTGGTTAGATCTCACCAGGGATGGCCACACATTGGGGGTGGTGCAGCGGTCCCCATTGTTGGTGAGCACCAGATCCAGGATGTTGGAGCCCCTTGTGGGTGTGTCAACCAGCTTGGTCCAGGGCAATGGAGTTAAAGTCCAGGAACCTTTGGGCAAGTGAGTTAGAACATGTATAATTTACCCAATCAATGGATGGGTAATTAAAGTCACCCAAAATCAGGGTGTTTGGTTGTATCTTGATTGACTCAAGTAGATCCAATTAGGCTGAGTGGATGTCCTGATTCAGGCAGGGAGTCCTATAGCTGGTAGTGACCTGAAGAGTTGGTCTTGCCTACAGTCAATTGCACCTGAAGTAATTCAAGGGAATCTTGCTGTTTTAACTGATGTAGAGGTGTATTTATCTTTAATGAATATTGCTACACAACCTCTTTTAGTTCTTACTCCTTCGGTTTGTGGTCTGAACCTGTGGAAGGAAGTGTAACCTGGTATAGCTGCTAAGCTTTACCAACACCATCAGTCACCAGACAAATAATGGACAACTTCTTTCTTCCATCTTCCTAGATCTCTCAAAAGCCTTTGATACAATTTCTCATTAGAAACTTCTTGATGCACTTTTGACTCTAAATTGTAGCCGCTCTTCCTTAGCATGGTTCCATAGCTACTTATCTGGCCTTCAATAAGCTGTCAAATGGCAACAGGAACTCTCCCCCCTACTTCCTGTCAGCTTGGGGGTGCCCCAAGGATCTATCCTTGGCCCTTTAGAATTTTCAGCAACAGGATCCATTAATTTGCTCCCCTAGCATCCATCGATCAATATGCATCTGATTCAATTCTTATCTGTGCTGCACTCTCCCTAAAACAATTAGTATCTACAATACAACAGTCCTTCCTAGTGGTCAAATCATGGCTAACTGAATTACTACTGATTCTGAACCCCTCCAAAACCCTTCTGATGCTCTTTCACCCCAGCAAACCACAGGCCCCTAAACTCCATTCCAAGTACATTTGTACAATACCATAGTATCAGCAGTAACCCAAACAAAATTATTATGTGTAGTAATCAACAATAGTTTAAAATTCGACTTGCACATATCACAGTCCATCAAGAAGACACGCATTAAACTAGGCTCACTGTATAGAATATATGACTCAACCAGATTCCCCGCAAGTACAGCAAAGTGCAAAGGCCAAAAGAGTTCATACTGAATGACAAAAATGGTCATCCGACCTAGTCCGTGAAAAAATATATATTTAAGTGCAACGTATCAAACTGAATTCATGAAATAAATTACTAATCTGTGAAGTAAATAACAGACCAGTTTTGGCACATACTGCCTTCCTCAGTGTTATTCTCCAAATGAAATGCAGGTGACTTAAATGCACGTACTCAATCAATATAACACTCTGCCATTGGTTGATTTAAAACTGTTCCTTAAGACCTGGTGAAAACAAACCCCCTAGTCTAATGAGCCATGATTTTTCTTTGGTATTTAATATATTGTGCCATCCTGATTTATTTAATCTGTTATGTATAATTCTATCAATAATTACAAAAGTAAATTTAGCAGTGGTTTGTTTTTTTGGTTGTTGTGTCTTTTGGCTTTTCCCGGTTAGGGGTCGCCACAGCAGAACTCCGGTCTGCTAATGATTGGTAGTTGATTTTTACGTGCCGAGTTACCAGCCCTGACGCACAACCTTCAACAAAGGTATGCCCATTCACGCATGTCTCCACGCAGAAGACACTCTAGCTGAGAATCGAACTGGACAGCATCTTACTGTGAGGCAACAACGCTAACGCAGCACCACCACCGCATTGTATATTTTGATATTTTAACAGTTGTGATCTATCAATCTTTTTAACTATGTAACCACTTGGTGCTTATAGCCACTTTCACAGAATCTGTCTACCAAAGCTGATTCTTGCCGGATACATTCTTCCTCTTCTGAACAGATCCTATCCTTAAAAATTGAGATTTTGATATGTTGCAAATAATATGTCCGGGATGACAACTACCAGCTGTTGAAATGTCAAAATAAAAATACTTCTAACAATACATTGAGATTAATTACACATTTTGGAAACAACCATTTTTTAGGAATTTTATATAAAAATACTGGGAGGTGTTGAGTGAATTACTACCATCTAGATGTCAATTTTCTTATCGTAGAGGGATGTCATTGGAAGTATGGTTTAGCTATTATAAATGGAATAATGTTGATGTGAAAGAAGGCAGACAGACAACTGTAGATGAGAGTCTGTTGCAGGGTTGTCAGCCTTGTAGACATTGTTCTATGTGTAGGTTTGTTGGAAAGACAAATCATTTATGGCCAAAAATACATCTATAGTGTTTGACATCTTGGTATTTGGAAATAGTAGCTCTGACTGGGTCATTTATCTTGCCACTTGTAACTGTTCCGCTTTCTATATTGGGCAAACTTCACGTCCTTTAAAATTATGTATATCTGAGCATATGAGTGACATCCAAAATGGTCATGTGTCAAATGCTCTTTATAAGCATACCAAAAAACTTACCACTGCTAAATTTACTTTTGTGGTTATTGATAGAACTGTATATAACAGATTAAATAAATTGTGATGGTACAATATATTAAATACCAAAGAAAAATCATGGATCATTAGACTAGGGGTTTTGTTTTCACCAGGTCTTAGTGAACAATTTTAAATCAACCAATGGCAGAGTGTTATATGGATTAAGTACATGTATTTAAATTCCCTATGTTTCATCTGGGGGATGACACTGAGGAAGGCAGTAGGTGCAGAAACTGATCTGTTATTTATTTCATACATTTGTAATTTATTTCATGAATTCAGTTTGATACATTGTACTTAAATATATATTTTTTCACTGAGTATGTGTGCTGGTCGATTTTGTCATTCACTGTATAGAATCAAACCTTTCCTTACCGATAACACAAGACAAGACATCGCCAGAACTCACTTTCTCTCCACCCTTCTATATGCCTCTCTTATCTTAACAAATCTAAGTAAAACCAGTCTAATTAAACTCAAAACCTGCTACAATAAGATCGCAAAAGTTACCACCAACACACCCCATTGGTCCCACCACTGCACTGCCTTACATCAACTAAACTAGCTAGAACTGTCCAGTCACTTAACTTACGCTCAGCTTACCTTTCCTCACCGATGTCAATCTGATAAAACCCCCTCCTTTCAACTAATGCTTCAACCTTATACTAACACTTGTATGCTTCAATTTTCCTATAAATTTTTATTACAGGTCTCCAAATCCAGTAACAAAGCTGGAGAATCTCTTTCCTCTAACTATATCTCCAAAATATAGAATACTCCTACTCAACTTATCATAACCAATGCTGTCCCATGTCACTTCAAAAAAACTTATAAAAGACTTCCCCAGTAACAACTGGCTCGTGTCCCACACCTGGCTGAAGCCTTCAATCACTCAGCAAGTCAACCTATTCTTCTCCCAGTCAATGTCAGCCACACGTATCTCTAAACATATGTACTTATTACATAACCTCCAAACCTCCTCTTACTATTCCTCACAATTCTCCCTAACTTACTATTCTCCCCCTACTACATACTAACTCCCCCTGTCCCCTCACCTCTTCTCTTGTAACTCATCCATTTCTCACCCTCTCTCCTGGTAATCTTTCCTCTCTCTTCAACTTTCTTATACTAACCCCCTTCAACTCTCTTGACAATCTCACTGTAATGACAACACTATGCTATCTTTTTGGGACATCTTGCCCCCATCTGTAGTCTGTAACTTTCATTACACTATTTAGACTTTGTTTTGCATTACCTTCTTACCAGTATTTTATGAACGACCTGTAAATTACTTTGTGATCAACAGAATCTCTGTGACTTAATGTGCTTTTATGATTTCTGTATTTAGAGTCTATTGAAAATTTGAGTAACTTGTACTGTAAATTTTTTGTAACTTGTCTCTGGAGATTTTCTCCTCGGGCCTCACCTGAAAATGGGCTCTTACCCAGTCGGAGTATCCCTGTAAATAAAAATAAATAAATATAATATACACACACACACATATATATATATATATATATATATATATATATATATATATATATATACACACATATATGGATTCACTTTATAATCCCGAAATTCTGAAATACCGAATTTCAGAATATCGAGATCATAAAGCCGAAACACCACAATACTTGACTGCCCATAATAGCGAAATTCAAAGTCCCGACACTTACATACACACACTCACATACACACAACTGCCTCCCACACACAAACAAAACTAACCTACTTATATATTCTAAATCTGAGACCGCACAATCACACACACAAAGGCAATTCACACCCACACATTTCACAGCCCCATGCACACACACATCACAACCAAAACACACACTAACATACACTACAGCACATAATCTACACACTCATACAAATTTACCTGCACTTACATCCATTCATACACCGCAACACCAGAAGCTCCGAACTTCGGTATTTTGAATTTCGCGCTTCTGGTGTTTCGCGATTCCGAGCATTCGGTATTCTAATCTCGGTATTCTGAAATTCGGTATTTCAGAATATCGAGATTATGAAGTGAACCCATATATATATATATATATATATATATATATATATATATATATATATATATATATACATACAAGTGCTTGTAAATGTTTGTGTTTGTACAGACATTTATGTGTTCTTGCACACTTGAACACACATGCACACTTGTGTGTGTGTGTGTGTGTGTGTGTGTATATATGACATTTCCTTGAAAAAGTAAGCATCAATCCACAAATGATCAATCTAAAAAGATCAAAACACATAAAATTGAAAATTAAAAAAAATACACACAAAATTTTTTTTGCAGGGGGCAAGCCCATGTGCACCCCCACACCATCTTGTAATTATATATTCTAACTCAGATCTCGTACTACACTGGGGAAACAGCAAAACCTACAACCCCCTTTACCACAATCAGCCACAACCAATGCTGCAGGCATTTTTTAAAAGTCTGGCATTTTGATGTAAAATGCCAGTAGCAAATGCCTTAGATTATTTGCAAAGTTGACAAAATATGCATATTCAATATACTAAAAAATGTGAGTGTCAACGAGTCAAAAATCCAGGTTTGACAGAGACTCAGATCGTTGAGCCCGATTCATTGAAACATGACTCGTTGATCACTAGGAGTTGTGAGAGCAGGACTTGCCCCACCCCACCCCCACTTCAGGACCCATGTTGATTTCCTTGAATTGGTCTCAGTGGTGCAACCCTTGATGAAACTGGCTCTGATAAGCCAGTAGTTTTATTTATATATATATATGTATATCTATATATATATATATATATATGTGTATATATATATATATATATATATATATATATATATATATATATATATATATATATATATATATACACACACACACATATATATATATATATATATATATATATATATATATATATATGGGTCTACTACTAATTACCGACACGACGATTCCCCGACGGAAAACTCCCCGAGGCCAGATGACCGACATCACACAAACCCGACAACGCAAAACACCGAACACCATTACACCGACACACGGAACGTAAACAACATGCGACACTACATAGCATACACACTAGCCCTGACCCAAACCCTAACCCTAAGGTCCGACACTATCGCACACTTCACCTACCTGCACCCTAACCCTAACTCACTTAACCCACCCCTAGCCCAAGCTCCGACACTAACGCACACATCACCTACCTGCACCCTAACCCTAACTCACTTAACCCACCCCTAGCCCAAGCTCCGACACTAACGCACACTTCACCTACCTGCACCCTAACCCTAACTCACTTAACCCACCCCTAGCCCAAGCTCCGACACTAACGCACACATCACCTACCTGCACCCTAACCCTAACTCACTTAACCCGTCCCTAAACTACAGTCCCTCACTAGCACACACTTACCTTACCCGAACCATACCTCCGACACGAACACACACTCACCTTTCCCACAGCCTAACCCGACATCCCACAATCTCGAGCACTTACCTGACCGCTCCTAACTCCGTCACCATCGCACACTTACCGCGTCGCGATCGCACATTCCCTTGTCGGTCTTTCCGCTGTCGGCAAATCACCCTGTCGGTACACTTACCTGTCGGTCATCTGGCGTCGGTGAGTTTTCCGTCGGGGAATCGTCGTTTCGGGCATTAGTAGTAGACCCATATATATATATATATATATATATATATATATATATATATATATTAGTGTTTGTATGTTTGCTTATAGTCTGTTTTATCAAGTAGATTGTAATCAATTCATAGAATGCTTAACATAATCCACTGAATCTTCAGTCACTGACCAATATTAAGGGAGGAGACAGACTTCCTCCCTGCAGGCCCCATGTTAAAACTGCTCCATAGCATTCATTGTCAATAACATCAGAGTGAAGCAACCTCTCAAACTTGTCTCTTTTCGCTATAGATCACTTTCCAAAATCAATCATCTCAAGTCCTATGTTTCAACTCTAAACTGGCTTTCCATACTTTCCTCCCAACGACTAAGCCTGTGCAACAACTACAGCTTCACGTTTACAACTTCTGCTTTACCTATAAAACAATGGCCAATTTATATTAATCCACTTTAGTTAAACCTCTACCAAAACAATCCAAACCACCTAAGGCCTCCCACTTTTGCCTTATCTTCATCTTGCCTACTGTAGGTAAGATCCTTGAAATGAAGATTTATACTCCGGTTGTTTTCATACTTACAATGCCATCATCTCTCTTCAAAAAAACATGTAGGAAGACCACAATCACTTCTCTCTGTTACTTAAAAATTAAATTTTACTTAACACAGAATAAGGAAACTTCACTGGAAAACTCTTTGTGTATTTAACCCAGGCCTCTGACTTGGATGACCATTCCTTCCTTGTCCGTCATATGTTAGAAATTAAAGTCCAACAACTTCAGACTGGTTGAACAGTTTTCTCAGCAACAGATCCTTTAGGGTTAAGATAGGCACATCCATATCCACAGAATCATCAGTTTTAAAAAGAATCCCTCAGGGTTCCATCTTTGCTCCTGCTCTTCTTGATATTTAGCAATAAACTCCCATTTGATCTGTGTCCACCATCTTCTACATAGATGACATGATAATGCATAGCTATAGCCAATCTCAGTCAGTTACAGAATTGCCTCCAACATGATCCTCTCAAGCCTTCTGGTTGGTTGAACACTAAAAAATAGTTCTAAATGCCAGCAAAACAAAATCCACTATCTTTACAACCCACCAAAAACTTTCCCAAGCTTTATCATCACTACATATAAGTGACACAAACAGTAACCAATTGGAACCATAACATTATTCATATATAATAAAAGTAAAACAAGTAAATGATGGCGGAGAACTAGTTTATTAATAAAATATAGGTAAGCACTTTCATGGATAAAACCACTTCATCAGACTTTGTATCAATAAATACAAATGCCTTCTTAATATACTCATACAATTAAACAATAATCCAATAAAGTCAATGAATATAAATCACATGCTTAACATTCACTAAAAAGGAAAGGTGTCCTATTCTTGACTCTAGGTCTTAAAGAAACCCTGTCATTCAGGCCTCCTTCTTTGTCTGCCTAGAGTTTTAAAATCCAAGTTAACTCTCTGTCCGTTTTATTAATAATATCCCCAGCCTATCATTGTCCTTAATTAAATCTACCACTTGAAATTTAAATGTATGCTCTCTTGTGGTGTCTAAAACATGCTGAGATAAAGAATTATTAGTATTCTCCTGTCTGATGTCCCCGATGTGTTCTCTTAGCCTTTCCATGAGTGTAAACTTACTTTTATTGATATTTTTTACAAGTCTTTTTTGTGGTTTTGTGATTTATTATTCATATTTCTCAGAATATGGCTGAACTCAACTAAACTTTATATGTTTCAGCTTCTTGTTGGGAAAAAAAACAGAACAAAAATCAGCCCTTCTTTTCACCTCCTGTATGAGTGGCCATAGGTAAAAGAATCCTCTTTGCTCAGTTAGAATATAGCTTTCCAATGATTATTGCTGACTTCAGCAAAAATATGACTGCCATTCATTAACTGTCTAACAAAATCTGCTATTTCATCACAAATTACCCTAGATCTGAACACCAATTGTTTTCTTCCAAAAAACTAAGGGACTTCCAGTGAAACAAAATGCTGAGCTCCCATTAGACTTGCTCCTTTTCTGCACCCTGACACCACACCCCTTGCTGCAAAACTGATTACTGCCATACCCTGTTATAACCTCAGAGCATTCTCACAATTGGGTCACATTCAAAAAATCTCAAGAACTAAGCTACAATGTACTAACCAGAGTTTCTGTCTTGTAGCATCCATATTTTGACAATCAGTTGTAGCATCCAGTTACATGAAAGACCATTCTAACTGCAGTAACGTCAGATCCCAACTTAAGTCTTACCTTCACCCACAAGCCCACTGCAAAGGTTTTACCACAGGCTATATCAGCTGACATGCGCCCCACCCTTGAACGATAACAATGTTATCCATTTAATAAATCACAACATTATTACCTTTGGTGTTGACCTTGTACGGACTATAAATAGCCCTGTCTCTCCCACGTCCTTTTTGTTTTTCACATTTACATTCATTTATTTATTTGTGTGTGTGTGTGTGTGTGTGTGTGTGTGTGTGTGTGTGTGTGTGTGTGTGTGTGTGTGTGTGTTTGTTTTGTATTGTGCAGAAACTCTTATCTTTGTTTCCATGTGGGCTGGGCTTGAAATTCTTATTTTGTGATGAATTCCCTACTCTGGTAAACAAATGTAAATAAATAAAATGTTGGAGCAGCACACAAATTCCTTAGTAACAGCATTGAGAGGTTAAGATTGCATCATGGTGCTGTAAGACAGAACCCATACTTGCCCACTCCTCATTTTACCTGTCACAGTCTTTTTCATCTCATTTATTCGTAATACTACATAGACCAAGGGTCTCAAAACAAATTTCATTGGTAGGATGACATACTAGCCAATTAAGTAAGGCATTGAAAGGGGTGGGGGGTGGCTAGTAAGAACATTAAAGTAAAACATGCCATGAGTTTTTATTTGAATATGTGGCACAGAAATTAGACTGTGTCATTATATTTTATTATAATAGACTAATATACTGTACAATTTATGTAACTGGCATTTCCATGTGTTCAACAACATTTCAATCCATATTCATATAAAGTAATACTGAGGATTTGTAATGTATGCTTAAGCATTAGTGCTTTCCTCTGTTATATTCAAAAAATGTAGTTTTTTCATCTCTATCAGTCCCAGGGACTCTTCTGAAAATGTTATACTGTCACTTCAGTGGCTGTTATGGCAAGTAACCTCTAGTATTGTCAATTGTTGATTAAATTTGTGCTGAGCAAAAAGTCCCATAGTCAAATACCGTGTAGTAGAAGTTATTCATAATACCTTTATAGGTTCATAGGTGTTTACTAAACTAACGACCACAAGGGCCTTTTAAGCATAGCCATGCATCCCAAATCTCTGACAAGTTCTGATACCCTTGATAAGTGTAAGCATGGGCCTGGGAGATGAACCATTTACAGGTTACTTGTGTCCATTAGAGACACAGGTGTCAAACCAGGGATGAATTTCTGGTTTCCCATCCACTTACCCAAGTTGCACTGGAATTGGGTTAGGGACTAACTCTGCTTCACATGGGGAGCCTTTTCCACAGACGGGGTAGTCTCTGGGACACATACCTCTCTCTCCAGCAGGTACTATTTATATCACAGGCAAGTCTTTAGAATGGATAACTCTGGTAATGTTTGTTTTGTGGATATGCAGGAGGTCCATCAGAGTGGGGTCTGACATCTCCCCTCCTCAAATGCCTGTTGGAGACAGAATACAGGGATACAGCACTATGACATTCATTCATGCTTTTCACAGATTTCTTTACAAAACACAAGAGTGACAATGTAATTACATCCTTAAATAGAAAAGATTCTCCTTCCATTTCGTACATGCTATCCTGTGAACCTGCAGTGTGTGTGTTTCACTGTAAACCCACCTGGCAGCTGTTCTGTACAGTCCTGTCACAAGGCACTTCTGACATGTTGTGTTATACTGTCATCTGGGATGTACATACTGCTTCTTTTCACTGTAAATGACAACTAAAAGAATTATGTTCTTATCCCCTCATTAGTGTTGCAGCAAGGAGTCCATCTTTGTCTCTGTGTATATGGGTGTTCAAGATGGAGCACAGGCTGCCAAAGGATTGACTGGTGTGGTAAGGCTTCATCATTCAGTGCTGTGCTCTTATTTGAGAACGGATCCTTAGTGATCACATGGCGCAGCTCACAACTGATAGATAGTGGTTGCCATAGAGTGTGTGTCTGTCTCATACCTCTCAACTGTACAGATTTTCGCAGAATGTCCATATTTTTGCCTCATATGTTTGGTCCGTTTTTCATAAAGGTGTGGCTTTCTGGCAAATTAGTTGCAAATCATTAAAGACTGAACTTAGAAAATAATGACAGACATTTGAGATTTGGACTTCATACTCTTCAGAAAATTCATGCTAATGCAAGACCTGTTATTCTATCAACTTTCTAAGTTTGTAAGAACAATATTTAAAAATTGTCCTTATTTTTGGGCCTTTGTTCCCCATTATTTATAACTTTGACCAGATTTATTGCTTTAAGAGGTTGTGAGGTATGATAATAATCTATAAAAAGAAGACAAAAGTAGCACTGATCACTGAAATTGCTACACCCAGTGATTACACTGTATTATGTACAGAGACACAAAATTATAAAATGCCAAGATTTGCAGGCAGAAACAAGGGCAACAAGGATGCCCACAGGCAGGTGCAAGGGGGGTACACTTGCACCCCTCTGAAACCAGCTGGCCAGGAGATTAATTTTCTTTTAATTAAAATTTTTTTTTTTTTTTTGTTAAGGGCATTCTTCTTTAAGAACGCCCTTTGCCTCCAGTCGCATAGATGCTTCTGCACCTGTGCAACCGATGGTTTATGCCTTCATCTTCCACGCCCGAGCGGAATTTGAATTCCAGAAGACATTTGGACTGCGGATGAAGGTACAGATGAGAGATAGGTGTGTGCGTGTGTGTGTTTACATGCTTAAGAGGGGTGTGTGTGTGTGTGTGTGTGTGTGTGTGTGTGTGTGTGTGTGTGTGTGTGTGTGTGTGTGTGTAAGAAATAGGTACGGGTTTGTGAAGAAGTAGGTGCGTGTGTGTGTTTACGTGCTTAAGAGGGGTGTGTAAGTGTGTGTAAGAAATAGGTACGGGTTTGTGAAGAAGTAGGGAGATAGGGATGTGTATGTGTGTATGTAAGAGGTAGGTAAAGGTAGGGGTGTGTGTAAGACGTAGGTAGGTGTGTGTGTGTGTGTGTGTGTGTGTGTGTGTGTGTGTGTGTGTGTGTGTGTGTGTGTGTTTGTAAGAGGGTGGTGGGTGTGTTTGTGTGTTTGTATCTAAGTAAGAGGGGGAGTATAAGTGTGTATAAGATGGGAGGGGGTCATACCTTGCAATTATCAAGATTTTTACCTCATATTTTCAGTTTGTTTCTCATAAAATTCTGTTTTTTCTGGCAAAATCATTGAGGCCTGAAGTTAGAAAATAATGGCAGATATTTGAGTTTTAGACTTCATATCCTCAGAAAATTTATACTAATGCAAATGTTGTTCTATCCACTTTCCAAGGAGGTAGGGGGATGTATGTGTGTGTGTGTTTCATTCATCTCAACCTTACAGATTTTTCTCAAAATGTCCAGATTTTTGCCTTATCTTTTTGGTCTGTTCCTCATAACAATTCTGTTTTTTTTTTGATAAATCAGTGGGATGAGCTAAGGATTAAAGTTACGAAATAATGACATGTATTTGAGTTTCAGACTTCATATCCTTTAGAAAATGCATTTGAACACAAATTGTGTTATTGTAGCAACTTTCTAAATGTGTCCCTAGTTTTGGCCTTTATCCCCAACATTATAAAAGGCTTTGTCCAGATTTCTTGTGCTAAGAGATTGAGATGTACAGTGTGTATATGTGTGTGTATGTATGTCCAGGTTTTTGCAGAATGTCCAGGTTTTTGCCCCATATTCCTCCTAAAAAGGATTGAAGTTGCTAAATAATAACAGACATTTGAGTTTCAGACGTTATATCCTTTAGAAAAATGCATACTAACACAAATCCTGTTGTTCTAGCAATTTTCTAAGTTCATAAGAGCAATATTTATAATCTGTCCCTATTTATTTTATGCTTTGTCCAGATTTCTTACACTAAGATGTTAAGGTGTGTGTGTTTGTGTGTGTGTGTGTGTGTGTGTGTGTGTGTGTGTGTGTGTGTGTGTGTGTGTGTGTGTGTATATGAAATGCCCTAGTTAGAGTTATCAGATGGAATTTATTTTCAAGTGTATTTTCAAGGAATTGTGAGCTTCAAGGGAAGAAAAGTTTACGGCTGTTCATGCTAAGTCTGCTTAAAATGTGCAATTGTTTTGTTTAGCAAATGGTATCACTGTTGTGGCAAATAATTTTAAAGCAGTGTTAGTAGCACAGCAGGTAGCATACTTGCATCTTGATGTAGAGGGCTGTAGGTTCTACTCCCATAACATGTAGATTTGTATTTTAAGGGGTTGGGGTGCTGCAGTCCTGAGTATGTCCTCCTTTGGACGACATGCCTAGTAACCATGAACCTGTTTTTTAGCTTGTCACCCATTCCCTATTGCAATACACCAGCTTACCATAGGCAATTTATTCTTCAAGGGCAACAAACACTGAATTTGTAGTTGAAACACTGAAACATAAAGTTGTTTTCTAACAACACCTCTTCATTAGTTTTAGATATTTTTAATGTAGAATTATTCAGATGAGGTGTACTTCTGCAGAGATTGTGCATATTGACTGATATTGGTGGATTGTAATGACAGAAGTCTGAGTGGCCTTTTATGGTTGACATGTTCTGAATTGGGCAGTTTGTCATTATTAGTTCATATGTTTTGTTTCATTGCTTATTGGAAAAATGTTCAAAACTATAAATTTAAAACACTCTAACAAGTGGTGCTGTATTGTACAAGATATATAATTCAATTATTATATATTATAATTAATACAATCAGGAAGCTGAATCAAAGAACTTTTCCATAGTCCTAAAAATGTGTGCAAGGGGCCTATGATTTGAAAACAGACCAAAGGTAAACAAACTGCCACTGGCCAGATGCATTTTCTTTGAATATGGATTTCAATGATGTTTCAGTGAATGTGAGTTTGAAAAGTAGAGAAATTTTAATACTAAGTCTGTTTTCATTGTAAGACTATTGCTTTGTTTAGCAAATGTCTATCAGTGTTATAAAATTTGAAATAAAAGTTGCAAATTAAATTCAAATATCTGCATACATTCTTGAACTAAAACATAAAATAGTATGCACACTGAGAGTTTTGAGCAGTGTTTATGGCAACTGGGGAAAAATAACCAAGTAATGGGACACTGGAATAGCTGCGTGGGGGGGCTACATTGAGGGAGGCTGAGTGGGGGGGTCTGGGTTTGCACCCCCCTGCAAAAAATCCTGTGGGCTCCCCTGAAGGGCAATGTGGAAGAAGGATCCCCAGACAGTTCCAATAGTAGTAGGAGCAATGGGTCTTATAAAAAAAAAAAATTGCCGTCTTATTTAGATATGATACCGATACATATAACCCTCATATGAATTGCAGGAGTCGGTTCTGGACACATTGCAGGTGCTGCAAAGAGCACTTCTGGCTAACATCAAAGATAGAAACAGTACTAATCTCATGAACTTCAATCATACTTTAACTTTGGAATGGGGTCCATTCCTGTCATAGTATTAGAAACCCAAAAGACTTAGAGAAATTAAATGGGATGAAGGTCCTTGAAAGGTGAACTAGGATCAAAGAAAGTGGGTAGATTGACAGCAAGGTACAGAGTGTGGGCTTATTCCCAGAGGGAGAAGCAGGATCCCTCCCTGTGTGGGGAAGGTGACCATCAGAGTTTGAGGCCAGGGGGGTTAATTCTTTAGGAAGTCATGATTTCAACATGAGGAGGGCCCCAGAGCAGTATAGAAAATCTGAGAGCTTCTGAAGGAAGAGCCAGTGTAGATCCTGAGCAGGATGGTAAAAATGAGGGCTTCTGAAGACAGAGACATGGTCCTTGTGCCAGGGAGATCCATGGTTTAATTTCTCTAAATATTTTGGGTTTCTAATACCATAATGGGAATGGATCCCATTCCTAAATCAGAGAATAATTAAACTTAATGAAATTAATATTCTTTCAGTCTTAGCCAAAAGTGCTCTTCGCAGCACCCATAATGTGCCCAGAATTTACTCCTTCTGCAGTTCATATGGAGTTACATGTATTGTGGCATATCTAGGAATTACTGAAGATTCTCTTTTATTAGACCCATTACTCCTACTACTATTGGAAATGTCTGGGTAGTTTTATTTTACATTGCTTTGGTTTCTGCCTGCAAATCCTAATATTTTATGACTTTGTGTTTCTCTGTAAGTGAGACACTGTAATCGCTAGGCATTGCAATTTCAATAACCAATGCTACATTTATCTTTTTGTTATGGACTACTGTGTCTGGTTTTCTTGCATCTGTTTTTGAACTGTTGGTAATGTATGATCCCATGTGATGTACATTTCATCATTCTCTATATTGCTTTGTGGTTTATGTTTCCAGTGCTTTTCAGACACTTCTATATTGTAGTATTTGCACAATCCCCAATACAACATTCTTGCCATATTATTGTACCTTTCACTGTAAATACTCTGCAATTAATTTATCAAATTCAGCAACAAGATCTTCAACTGTTTCCAATTCTTCTTTGCAGAACATACATTTGTCTGTTTCTCCCACATGCTCAGTAAACTTTGTAAACCAACATGTACATAGTTCACTATTCTGGGCTGCCATTATTAACCTTCCACCTTTTCATCTTTTGTTTTCAACTCCATCCATCCACGACCCCTTTTCCCATTTTTGCACATGGGATCAAGGTGTCACTTCGACAGTGACAATCATCTGGACCTAAGGTTTAACACTGCCAGGTGTCTAGCTTTGCGTAGTAGTTCTTTCACACACGCAGTCACACCAATGGCCAGTTTAGAGTGTCCAAGCCACCTACTGCATATCTTTGGAATGTGGGAGTAAACCAGATCACCCAGAGGAAACCCATGCAAAAACAGGGAGGACATGCAGACTCCGCACAGAAGGCACCCCAACTGAGAATTGAACCAGGAAACCTTTTGCTGTGAAATGACAACACTATCTATTGCAACAGTGTGCTACCTCCCCTTAACCATTTCTGTGTCAAATCCTAATCAACATGATGTGTTTCTGAGGGATATCTATACTTGCCACTATATGTTTGGCTTTTCCACATTTCTTTCCTTCTCATCTGATCCTTCTTTGTACTTCTGGTTTGATTTCTGTTCCCAATCGACACAGGAATGCTTTTGCTAAACTAAGCAGAGAAGACATCTTATACTTTCTGTCCTAAAGTTTTAAAACTTTCATTATGTTTGGACCTGATGAGGTTAGCAGATATGTATGCAGTCCCACAACTGCAGATGTAGACATGTAGACATGTGATCAATTTCAAGGAGGCCCGCACTGCCTTCAGATCATCTTGGTATACACTGATTTGTTACATATCACTTCACAGGCGTAAGTCATTTTTCTTGTTTTCCAGTCCAACTGGTCCAATACCTTTTGGGGCCAGTCACTCACCCCAAAACTGTAAGTTAGAACAGGAAGAGCATATTAGTTTATAGCTTGGACTTTATTCCTAGATGTCAAGGCTGTTTCCAATATTAAATTTAGTATTCTGAAGAACTACTTATTGAGTTTAATTCACATTTATTCATGTTTTCTTGCAGATTCTTTATCAATTCCCCAAAAAATTATACTTTCCCTCCTACTCAAGTTCCTTTATATCAAATTCCTATCAAACACTGATATTTTCTTGATACTGCAACTTTCCTGCTTTAAACTTCACATTTGCACATTTATCAAGTTCAAATGATATTCTTGTATCATCTGAGAAAGTTTTAACCACTTAAAGTTATGCTTTTAATTCCTCATCTGATGAACTATACAGTTTTAAGTCATCCACAAAAATTAGATGAGAACTCTTCAAACAAGTTTGTTTTATGGGAGTCTAGTTGTAAGCATGGTCTAATTTGTTAAGTAAACAGCTTAATGGGTTAAGGGCAAGAAAAAAAAAAGACAGCGGTGATAGAGAATCACCCTGGAATATATCCCTTTGAATTTTTATCCCTGTGATAATAACTTGCCCTTTGTCATGTCTTAATGCAAAGTGATTTGGCATTGTTTCATGGTCATGTAATGTAATTGCTCAATGTAGGATATATTTTATACATCTGTAAGCACTCCTTTATCTATGAATTTGGGATGTTGTCAAATGATTTTTTTTGTAATCAATCCATGCCATACTTAGGTTCTTCCCAATTTTACAATTCTCTATAATGGCTTTAGCAACAAATGATCCTTTGCTCCATATGACTTTCTTTTGTTACCTTTTTGTTCTATTCCCATGATTGAGTTTTCTTCTAAATGACGATAAACTGTATCTGCATCAATTCCGGTATGTAGCTTGTACATCATCAAAAGGCAAGTTATTGGTCTATAGATTTTAGGGTGACTTACTTGTTCACTCTTAAGGAGGAGTATTGTTAACTAGGTTGGTGTCTGTTTTGGGATGCACATATAAGTAATTTTTACTCAGGGCTAGATCTTTCTGTCTGCAAAGATGTTAATACCATTAGCTAGAAGTTAGGTACTGCATCTGGGCCTAGGGTTTTCAGATTAAGAATGTTTCTTCATTTAGTTTATTTCTATGGCCATTAATTCATCCCATTTCATATCCTGTACATTTGTTTCTTTTAATTTGTCTATCCATTCACCATCTTTATGTTCCACAGCATCTTCATAAATATTTGTCCAAGATGTGTCTATTGTTTTTTTTTTTTTCTGGTGGTGTTTCCATTTTTTTGTTTTGTTTTCCAGTTCTATATAAATCTTTTTGGCTCATCAATGAATTGCTTATTTTGTACTTTTCCTTTATATTTATCTACATATCTTCTAAGTTTTTCTACATGTGTTGATATCTTCAGTTTACTGTTTGCAATAGTGTGTAATTGATCCTGGTCTTTTCTGAGATTGTGTGTTGCTTGTAACAAGTTTATCTTTCTAAGTATTTTGTTGATCTGTTCTCTCTTCTGTATTCTTCTAGCAGAGATGCTTCTTGTCTTAACTGCCTTCATCTGTGGCAATATGGTGAGAATGATTTCTACTTAAGGCAGAGTCATGGCCCCTTCACCAGAGAGATCTGTAGCAGGATGGTGAAAGTAAAGGCTCTAAAAAGTCAGTGTCATGACTCCTGCACTACTGAGATCCACAGTAGGATGGTGAGAAGAAGGGTTTCTGACATTAGTCATGGTTCCTACACTAGAGAGATCCTCAGCAGAATGATGAGAAGAAGGGCTCCTGAAGTCAGAGACATGGTTCCTGCACCAGGGAGATCCTCAGCAGGATGGTGAGAATAAGGGCTCCTGATGTTAGTCATGGTTCCTGCACCAGGGAGATCCTCAGCAGGATGATGAGAAGAAGGGCTCCTGATATTAGTCATGGTTCCTGCACCAGGGAGATCCTCAGCAGGATGGTGAGAAGAAGGGCTCCTGACGTTGGTTATGGTTCCTGCACCAGGGAGATCCTCAGCAGGATGGTGAGAAGAAGGGCTCCTGACATTTGTCATGGCCCCTACACTACTGAGATCCACAGCAGGATGGTGAGAAGAAGAGCTCCTGAAGTCAGAGGCATGGTTCCTG
>NC_056743.1:1950895416-1950905416 GCF_019279795.1 Protopterus annectens | reverse complement strand
TGAAGCTTGCTTTGGAGGACTTTACTAGTGCTCTTATTTGCTTGTTTAGGCTAAGGAGAGATTGCTTCCAATTGGGCACCTGCTCAACCTCGGTCCTGGACAGCAATTATTTTCTTTTGTTATAGAGTTAATTTATTGCAGATGTCCATCAGACAGGTTTATTCTTCCTTGCGGAGGATGATTTAGTCCTGTCAGGTATTCCTGATTCCATGCACCTATATAAATGTTCATATAGTAATTTGCTATAGCTTTGGATACTGGTGCCAGTTCCTAGAGAGGAGGAGGGGGTTGTGAAGCTGTTTATACCATCCCTCAAGAGGCTGTAATCAGCTTTGGAGAAGTTCTTTTGTTTGACCCTAGCTGGAGTGGGGTTGGGGTAGATGGTGACTTCGAACGTGACCACTTTATGGTCGGATCTTACAAGAGAGGATGATACTGCAGGGATGCTGCCGTGGTTACTCATGTTGGTTAATACCAAGTCCAAGATATTATCACCTCTTGTGGGGGTATTGAGTAGCTGTTCTAAAGCATTTGCAGTGACAAAATCGAGGAATCTCTGGGCATTTGTGTTCTGGCATGAGTAGTTCTTCCAGTCTATGTTTGGGTAGTTAAAGTTACCCAGGATTAAGGTAAAGTGTTGAATCTTGATAGATTCGAAGAGGTCTGGATAGGCAGTTTGGGCATCTTGGGTCAGATTTGGGGGCCAGTATCTACCTATGATTTGTATAGGGGGTCTTGTCAATGGTTAACTGCACCTGGAATGTCTCCTGTGCATAATACTGTTTGACCAGCCTATGTGTTTATTATATATTAAAACTTCACCTCCTTCGGCTTTACTACCCACAGTTTGGGGCTGAATGTATGATGGGATGAGTAACCAGGTATGGCTTGAGTGCTGTCTGCAGCTTTGAACCAGGTTTCTGTGACAGCGCAGATGTTAGCATTTTCCAGAGTTCAGAATACTTTGCATTGAGTGCAGTTTCATGTTTAGACTCCTAGCATTCAGCAACATGACCTTTAATTTGGGTTTTGTTGAAATTTTTATGTTGGTAGTTTTATCCTCATCACTTTTTCTAAAAAAGGCATTATGGGGAGGCAAGTGCCTTTGCCAGAAACCTGAAGTCCAAGTGAGACAGATGCAGGCCATTTCTGGCAAAGCATCGTGGTCTGTCAATCATATCTTCCCAGGCTGTCAGGTACTGGATCCCCCTGGAATGACACCAGAAACTAAGCCAATTGTTAAAGTCAATCATTTTCTGTTTGTATTGAGGCATCATTCTGGGTGATGGTAAAATGCTGCTTAAGGCTAGGGACATACCTGCCTGGGACACATATTCAGCGAGTTCAATCATGTCGCTCTTCATATAGTGCAGGGAGGTACAGCTCAAGTCATTCCCACCAACATGGACTATGACAGAGTCATAACAGTACCCGTTGTTGACAAACTTGAGTGCATGTGTGATATGGCGGATTCTGGCACCTGACACACAACTAACCATGACTTTCTCCTTATCTAGCCTGGTGAGAGGCACATCCGTATGTCTCACAATGGAGTCTCCTATGACTAATGTGTTGGGTTTATGGTGAAGCCGTAGTGGTTGAGAAATACAGGTGTGTAAACTATGTGTGGTATGTGGTGGGGAGGGCTGTGGAGATCGCATATGTTTTTGCCTTGGATGTCTCCTTTGTTTGGGTATGTTTTTGTTGAGGACCTCCACATATGTGGGTGTGTGTTGTGTAGGTGTGAAAGGTGTTTGAGGTGTAGTGATTGTGTTGACAGCCTTCTCAGTGCAAGATATACTGGCTTGTAAGGGAGAGAGCAGGGACTCTAGGTTCCTAATGTAACTGCATCTCTCTGGTTGTCTGTGTACATCAGGCAGTCGCTACACTGTCTCAGGATGCCCATATCAACCAGACTGACAGGAGAAACTGTAGGAAGTTGTCCATCCATATTTGTCAGAATCTGAGGGAGAAAGGCCAGGGAGAGCTAAGGAGTGGGCCTAAAGCCCAAGTGCTTAAACCAAAACTAAGAGGCTTAGAATAAAATTTACAATTTAAAGAGGCTATAAACAAGCAGTAACAAATGCAACAGAAAAGATGCAACTGAACACTTTAGAGAACAGGCCGCAGCATGATGATGAAAGATTAAATTACTGTCTGTGTGCCCCCATCTCCTTGACTTTTGGGGGGGGTTGTCAATATGATAGTTACCGGGGTGGATAACTTCCCAAAGGATACTGTTACACATTTCTTGATGTTTAATTTTAGCTCTTGGCTCTGACAACAGTTATTTGTCTAGGTTAGCCCATCCTAAAGAACATTAATGCTGGCGAGGAATTGTATGACTACTCTTAATTTGCAATCGTCTGTACATTTGGTCAGCCAGCGACCATTACTGTTGGCTTTGACTTCAAAAAAGTAGATGCCAAAAGTGATCCCTGAGGGACTCTGAGTGCTGGTGACTTGCCTCTTTGTATTGGTGAACTCTCCAGTTCTAACTTCCTTGGTCCTGTCTGTGAGCCATCTGGCTATCCACATAAGGTGACATAAGGGTTTATACATATTCTCTTGAGTTTGTCCACATTACGCAAGTGGGATATTGTGACATGTGCCTTGGCCAGGTTCAGTAGGCATGACCTGGGTTAGGTCCTGCTTCTGAAGGTTTCCTATGTCCATCATTCTCCACTGTTCTCCTTTCTTTTGACAGTCATGCCTTATGTCTTAAGTCTTCTCTCCTGTAATCCATCCATCTTTTTGCCCAATGTCCTCATTTCCTCTTGCTTTCTTCCTGTCTGTCCCAAGTCTTCTTCACCAGATTTTCTACTTTCCTGCAGCACATGTGATCAAACCATTTTGATCTATTTTCTTTGACCTTCTCTGCAATGAGATCTACTTGAGATTCTGCTCTGTTCATAGGTTCATAGGTGGGTACTAGGCTATTTGCCCGAAGGCATTTATAAGCCTAGCCAGAATGTGTTGGCTTTCGCCACCCCCTTAGATTAGTTTCCTGAGCTTCTGTCCAGCAGAGCCACTGAAGTGATCCCCCTGGTAAACTTTCTGTTTCCCATCCACTCATCAAGGTTTCTTTTGAAGAGTGTTAGCGAGGAGCTCTGCCTAATGTAGATTGGAATCTTGTTCCAAAGCATGGGAAGTCTCTGGGACAGGAATCTATCCCTCCAGCGTGTCCTATTTATTGTTGTGGTGAGGTTTAGATCCCTAGTGTGTGGCTTGAGGGGATAAGGATTTCTTTAGGAGGAGCATGTCCATCAATTCTGGGATGGACATGACCTTGTATGTCAGGCAGAGATCACCTCTGAGTAGGTGGTATGCAAATGAGTACAACTGGAGTTTCTTCAGTCGAGCTGCATAGGGCATCTGTTTGAGGCCATTGATCCTCTTGGAGAGGTACTTCTGTGGTCTTTCCAGCTGTTGCAGGTGTCTTGTAAGGTACATCCCAAATGGGCTATTGTACTCTAAGATGGGTCTGATGAGTGATGAGTAGAGGGGCACAATGACCTCTTTTGATCTGGATGCGAACCCTTTTGTGATTAGGTGGGCCACGTAGAAGGATTTTCTAACCACTTTGGCAATGTGATTATCAAAGGTGAGATTACTATCTATTTGGGTCCCCAGATCCCTTATTATGTTTCTGTATTTAGGGGACTACCACCTATGTGGTAGTTTGTGGGTACTTTGTTTTTTCCAAAGGGGATGACTATGCACCATTTGTCTCAGTGAGACACTTTTGAAGGATGTCTGTGTCCGCCAGAGAGTCAGTTATAGCCCCTAGTTTGCAGTCGTCTGTGAACTTGGTCAGCCATAGTCCTCCTGTGCTTGCCCGTACCTCTGAGAAGTATATGCCGAGCAGGAGGGGTCCTAGGACTGAGCCCTGGGGAATGCCACTTGTAACCGGTTTAGAGTCTGACTTAGCTCCCACAACTCTCACCATGTGGGTTCTGTCCGTAAGCCAGTTGGCAACCCATCTTGTGACATAGGGGTTTATGTTCAGGCTGGTGAGCTTGTCTATAATACCAGAATGGGGAATGGTGTCAAAGGCTTAGCGAGGTCTAGGTAGGCTGTGTGTACCACCTTTCCCTCATCTATAGCCTTGGTAACTGTCTCAAAGTCCACCAGGTTTAGGAGGCATGATTTGCCCTTAACAAAGCCAAACTGGGTAGGATCCAGTGTTTGGAGGTTCTCAATGTCTGTGTTAATGAGTTCCATGATGATGCGCTCCATAGCCTTGCAGACCAAGCTAGTCAGGCTTATAGGGCAATAGTTCCCGGGGTCTGTTGTGGCTCCACCTTTGTAGAGTGAAATAACCATCGCTGTGTGCCACTATATGGGTATGTAGCCCGTGGAGAGGCTGAGTTTGAACAGTGTGTTTAGGTGAGGAGTTAGTTCATCTTTGAGCTCATGTAGGATGCAGCCTGGGACACCGTCCGGTCCCATTGATGCTGTGTTTTTGGCTTTGGAGAGGGCTGTTTTAATCTGAGTGTCTGTGATTTCAGGGACTCTACATTCTTCTGGTATGGTTATGGGCCCTTTTAGGGGTGAGAGGGAGGTGAAGTTTGCACTGAACCTGTCTGCCAGGATGTTGGCGATATCGGTTGGTTCAGTGTATTTGGTGTTGTCCTCATTTTTTCATCTGTCCCACAGTGTGCATCCTACCACCAGTCTCAGGCATTCATCAGTCACCTCTAGCTTCCTCATCTGCTGTGCCTTCCCTGCTCATGCTTCTGTCCCAGACAGAAGGATTGGTCATACTACTGTTTTGTACATCTTCATTTTCAGCTTCCTTGGCATTCTTCTTTCACACACTACCCATGACACACTGTGCCAGTTGTCTGTAACCCCTTTTGATTCTAGCTTTCTACTACTCAATTAAACTTCCCATCACCTTAACCACCCCTTCCAGGTACTTGAAGGTGTTAACCTGTTCCACTGTCTTCCCTTCTGTCTCAGTTTTCAGTTTCTTCTGATTTCCCCCATTTGCTACCATGAGAACTGTCTCATTTTTACTCTGTACCAATATGTATAAAATACACTCCTACACGTATGTATGTATATTTGTATGTTGATTAGACACACACACACACACACACACACACACACACACACACACACACACACACACTTAAGTATGCTACATATATCACATATATATATTTTATGTACTGGTTTGTAACAATTATTTACTTGTTTGTAAATTTAAAGATTTTCATTTTAACTACGATGCTGTAGTCAGCTAAACTGTTACTGTTTTTTGTGCTTTTCCTGAAAGCTTTTCTGCTATTGTTTTTTTTTTTATATATATGCTAGTCTGGCAGTTAGCACAGAGGATTAAGGCTACGAGCTGTTAACGATTTACTTCCTGTGGTGCAGTTTGATTCTGTCAGCCAGTTGTGTGACCTTGAGCAAGTCACTTAACCAGACAGTGCTTTGAGGCAATTAGGAATTTGGGCTACGATCCTTAATGGTTTCCTGGACTGCATGCCTAATAACTACATAAGAACCTAAGATGCTGTGCTATAAGCTACCTTGCTTCACTTTATTACCTATCTGTCTATTTTAGTAAATGAAAAAAATGAACTGCACTTTGAGACTAAGTATTTGGCCTTTTTGACTGTGGCAGTGGATAGCTGGTGTGGTACTGACAATGGATTCATGAGCTTGGGTGGCTTACAAACCTACTCCGTCATATAGACGGGGGAATATATTATGATCCTGCTGACAATAAGATGTGCATCTCAGCTTGGTAACCTTGGAGAAGATTGCAGTTTTCAAAAATAAATATCCTTCTGTTTCTGTGGAGATTTGCTTCTGTTATCTTGCACATTGTCATGTGTGTACATCTGCCTGAGTTGCCTTCTTGTGATTTAAAGTTGTCTTCTTGATTGTGCATTCTTAGAACCTGGATATAAGTAGCAAGAGTGCAATCTTACTGAGTCTGCTTTCTATAAAATAGTGAAAATATCCAGTTCACACTAGCTTTTTCATAGCTAGTAACTATGTTGCTGTAACAGTGGAGATAAAGTCACATGATGCCATATACTCTACATTTTCCTAGCCTTATGGACGTTGTCAGGCAATTTGTGTGTATGTATGTATGTGTGTGTTTATACTTATTCAACATATATGTGTATATGTATATGTGTGTGTTTATTTATATATATATATATATATATATATATATATATATATATATATATATATATGTATACATGTAGGTTCATAGGTAGGTACTAGGCTTTCGGCCCAAGGGCCTACACAAGCCTAGCCAAAAGGTTCCCTGGCTTACGCCACCCAAGAAAGTTATTTTCCTGTGCCACTGACGAGCAGAGACACAGAAGTGGTGTATTCCCTATTTCCCATCCACTCATCAAGATTTTTCTTGAAGAGTGCTAATGAAGAACTTTGCTTGACATAGATGGGTAGCCTGTTCCAGAGTATGGGAAGTCTCTGCGATAGGAATCTATCCCTCCAGCATGTCCTGTTTATTGTGGTGACAAGGTTTAGGTCCCTAGAGCGTGTAGCTCGGAGGGATTGGGATTTCTTTAGGTGTAGCATGTCCAACAGCTCTGGGTTTGACATAGCTTTATATGTTAGGCAGAGATCACCTCTGAGTAGGCGATATGCTATGGAGTAAAGCTGGAGTTTTTGAGGCGGTCAGTGTAGGGCATTTGTTTGAGACCAGTAATCCTCTTTGTGAGGTACTTCTGTGGCCTTTCCAGCTGCTGCAGATGTCTTGTGAGGTACATTCCAAAAGGGGCATTGTACTCTATAATGGGTCTAATGAGTGATGAGTAGAGGGTAACGATGACCTCTTTTTTCCTGGACGAGAACTCTTTTATGATGAGGTGTGCCATGTAGAAGGGCTTCCTGACTACTGTGGCGATGTGACTATCAAAGGAGAGACTACTGTCCACCTGGGTCCCAAGGTCTCTTATCATGCATTCAGTGTTAAGTAGATTGCTGCCTATGTGGTAGTTCATGGGTACAGAGTTTTTACCAAAGGGGATGACACTGCACTTTTTGGCATTGAGCTTGAGGCCATGGCTCTGACACCAGGCATCTGTCTCTGAGAGGCCCTTCTGTAGGATGTTCACATCATTTGGGGACTTGACTATGGCTCCTAGCTTGCAGTCATCTGCGAACCTTGTTAGCCAGAGGCCTTCTGTGTTAGCCTGTACTTCAGAGAAGTAGATACAAAACAGGACGGAACCCTGTGGTACTCCACTTGTCACTGGTTTGAGGTCAGATTTGGAGTCTGCAACTTTTACAGTGTGGGTTCTATCAGTGACCCAGTTGGCAATCCATCTTGTGACATAGGGATTTATGCCTAGTTTATTGAGTTTAGCTATAATTCCAGATTGGGAGATGGTGTTGAAAGCCTTGGCGAGGTCAAAATAGGCTGTGTGAACCACTTTACCCTCATCTATGGCTTTGGTGACTGCCTCAAAGAAGTCGATCAGGTTCAGGAGGCATGATCTGCCTTTCACAACCCGAACTGGGTGGGATCCAGAGTTTGGAGGTTACCAATGTCTTTGTTTATGAGTTCTGTGATGATCCGTTCCATGGCTTTGCAGACCAGGCTCATCAGGCTAATAGGTCTATAGTTCCCGGGATCAGTGGTGGCTCCCCCTTTGTGGAGTGGGATAACTGTTGCTGTGCGCCATTCAGTGGGCACAAAGCCTGATGCGAGGCTATTATTGAACATGGTGCTTAAGTGGGGAGCCAGTTCATTCTGAAGTTCGTGTAAAATGCAACCTGGGATGTTGTCTGGTCCCATGGATGCTGTGTTTTTGGATTTAGAGAGTGCAGCTTTCACCTGCATAGTTGTGATTACAGGGACTCTGCATTCTTCCTGTATAGATATGGGCCCTTTAGGGGGTGAGGGGGGGTAAAGTTAGCACTGAACCTATCTGCCAAGATGTTGGCAATATCAGTTGGTTCTGTAATTTTCATGCCTTTGTGCTATAACTCAGAGCAGATCTGGGTGTTGACATCGAGATTCTTGACATAGCTATAGAATGCTTTGTGGTGGTTCTTGGAATTAGTGTCAATTTTATTTTCGTAGCTAGCTTTGGAGGATCTTATAAGGGATCTCAGCTTCTTACTGAGGCTGACCAGGGAGCTCCTCCACTCATGGGATTTTACTCTCTTTTGCAACAGTTTCTTCCTTCTGTTGTACAGTTTGTTTATGGCAGGGGACCACCAGATTGGCTTCCTTTTTTTGGAGGATAGTGTCTTGGTTCTGTTTGGGATAGCACAATCCATGCACTCATGTAGGTGCTTATAGAGTGCATTTGTGTAGGATTCAGCAGTTGTAACTGTATTGTCCATCTGCATGGGTGTCATGAAGTTCACTGCTTCTGTCTTAAGAAGCATGAAGTTGGCTTTGGAGAAATTTCTTACTGTGGTTTCCTTAATGGGGGGGGGGGTGGGATGTGGATATCTAGGGTGATTAGCTTGTGGTCGGATCGGACCAACGAGGAGATGACTTCAGGTGTGGAACACCGGTCACTCATGTTGGTAATGACTAGGTCTAGGATATTGTTGCCCCTGGTGGGGGTGTGGATAAGTTGATCTAGGGCATTGGAGTTGGTAATGGTGGGGTATTTGAAGTCGCCCATTATTAGGGTGTTTGGTTGAACCCTAATATTTTCCAGTACATCAAGAAAAGAGGAGTGGGAATCCTGGGGCATGGTGGGGGATCTGTAGCAAGCTACAATTTGGATTGCAGTTTTGCCAAGAGTTAGTTGCACTTGGATAACCTCGGATGCATTATGCTGAGCAACTAGCCTGGAGGTGTGGATATCCTTAATGAATATGGACACACCCCCACCTTTGGTGTTTTGGTCCAGGTTAGATGGCCGAAAAGTGTGGTATGAGTTATAGCCTGGTAGTGCAGGGGTGCTCTCTGGAGCCTTGAACCAGGTCTCGGTCACTGCACAGATATCTATGTTCTCCATTTTAAGGAGTGCTTCGAGTGAGTGCATTTTGAAATTTAGACTTCTAGCATTGAGTAGCATTACCCTCAGTTTTTGCTTGCCTGTTCCTGTTATGGTGGTGAATTTGTTACTTGAACCCTGCCTAAAAAAGGCACTATAGGGGCAGCAAGAGCCTTAGCCAGTATCCAGAATCCTAGGGGCGACAGGTGCAGGCCATCTGTGGCAAAGCATTGTGGTCTGTTGACCATGTCATCCCAAGCAGACAGATACTGGATCCCCTTTGAATGACACCAGAAGCTGAGCCAATTGTTGAAATCAATAATTTTGTCCTTGTACTGCGGTATCATTCTGAGCGATCGCAAAATGCTACTCAGGGCTAGGGTCATACCTGCCTGGGCTACAAGATCGCAGAGCTCTTTTATGTCTCTTTTCATGTAGTCCAGGGAGGTACATCTCAGGTCATTCACACCAATATGGACAATGACAGAGTCATATTTGTATTTGTTGTGGAGTGACCTGAGTGCGTGGGTTATGTGGTGGATCCTGGCACCCGACAGGCAGCTGTGACAGTAACCTTCTCCTTGTTTAGCCTGGTGAGTGGGACATCAGTGTCCCTAACTATAGAGTCACCTATGACTAGTGTGTTGGGTATGTTGTTTTGCCTTATTGGCTGTGTTTGAGTGGCACACTGAATCTGTGGGCTATGTGTCATTTGGGTTGTGTTGGGGGATGGAGGTTGCTTGTGTTTCTGCTTTGGAGGTCTCTGTTGCTTAGGCAGATTATTATTGAGAGCCTCTGCAAATGTTTTTGAGTTTCTATGTGTGGATTTTGTTGGTGTAGACGTAGTGAGACTATGTGATGAGTGTGGTGTGGTGCAAATGTTTACCTTCTCCTCATGCCTGTCAGGTTCAATCTTGGTTGGTGAGAGCTGTACCTCCAATTTGGCTAGATAAGTGCATCTCTCACAGGTTGTAGTGTTGGGTGGTAGAAGGAAAGGGTTGTCTGTGTACATGAGGCAATTTTTACATTGCCTGAAGATGCCCAGA
>NC_056743.1:1950827916-1950890416 GCF_019279795.1 Protopterus annectens | reverse complement strand
AGGATGCAGGGAGTAGAGGTGGCGTAGGTGGATGAGTTTAAGTACTTGGGATCAACAGTTTAGAGTAATGGTGAGTGTGGAAGAGAGGTGAAGAAGAGAGTACAGGCAGGATGGAGTGGGTGGAGAAGAGTGTCAGAAGTGATATGTGACAGACGAGTACCAGTAAGATTGAAAGGGAAGGTCTACAAGAGGGTAGTGAGACCAGCTATGTTATATGGGTTGGAGACAGCGGCACTGACAAAAAGGCAGGAGCCAGAGCTTGATGTGGCAGAGTTGAAGATGTTAAGATTTGCACTGGGTGTGACGAGGATGGATAGGATTAGGAATAAGTGTATTAGAGGGTCAGCTGAGGTTGGAAGGTTTGGAGACAAAGCCAGAGAGGCAAGATTACATTGGTTTGAACATGTGCTGAGGAGGGATGCAGAGAATATTGGGAAAAAGATGCTAAGGATGAAGCTGCCAGTTAACAGGAAAAGAAGGAGGCCTAAGATAAGGTTTATGGATGTGGTGAGAGAGGACATGCAGGTGGTTGGTGTGACAGAGCAAGATGCAGAGGACAGGAAGAAATGGAAACGTTGATCTGCTGTGGCGAACCCTAACAGGAACAGCCAAAAGAAGACTTTTTTTTTTTTGCTAAGTACTGTATGTAGCTTTGGAGTCCATATAACAGCTAACCCAGAACAGTGAAGGGTAATTTTGTACGTATGTGTCTGTGGCCAGGGAAAACTGGCAAACAAAAACAAGAAAGGACACATAGGGAATTATTGATATAGTTAAATATTTATTTCTTATTTGCTGATCCAAAGAAATCTTTTTCAGTCTTGACCCTCTGCCTCTGTTGCATCTAAATGTAAAAACAGCAGGTGCAGACAACACAACGAGAAAATAAGAGTGAAATTCCAGCAGGTGTACGTGCAAAAGAATGGTGCACCAGCACTGTCATTACTACCTGCAACTTAAACAGTGTAGTAAACGCACTAGAAAGTCAGTATGAGCAGTACCTGCCCCCTTCCACTTATATCTAGGGATCAGGTCATCACTGCTCTTTCAAAGGCAAACAAATCAGCCTCCATGGGACCCAATAACATCCCAGGCTGCATCCTACATGACCTCAGGCAGGAACATGCAGCACCATTAGGCACTCTATTCAACCAAAGCCTGAGAACCGGCTTTTTCCCAGCTGAGTGAAGGACAGCCACTGTCATCTCTTTACACAAAGGTAGAGCATCCAGCAGTCCGGGAAATTATAGGCCCATCAGCCTAACTAGCCTAATCTGCAAGGCCAGGGAACGGATTATCATGGACCTCATTAACAAGGACATTGGCAACCTCCAAACACTCGATCCCACACAGTTTAGCTTCATCAGGGGGAGGTCATGTCTGTTAAATGTGGTCATCTTTTTTGAGACCGTCACCAAAGCCATGGATGAGGGGAAGGCAGTACACACCGCCTACCTTGACCTGCCCAAAGCCTTCGACACTATTCCCCACTCGGGCATAATAGATAAACTCTCTCAACTAGGCATCCATCTGTATGTTACCAGATGGGTAGCTACCTGGCTCACTAATAGAACCCACCTAGTCAAAATAGGGGAAGCCGCCTCAAGCAGTAGACCCCTATCAAGTGGCGTACCCCAGGGTTTGGTCTTGGGGCCTCTGTTATTTGGGATATACTTTTCTGAGGTGCAGACCAAAACCAGTGGGCTATGGTTGACCAAGTTTTCAGATGACTGCAAGCTGGGCGCTGTCATCAATTCCCCTAGTTTCGTGGACATCATCCAAGAGGGTCTTACCCAAACAAATGACTGGTGCCTGAAACATGGCCTCAAGCTAAATACAAAAAAAATGCATCATCATCCCTTTTAGGGAGAGTAATGTCCCCACAAATTATCACAATTACATTAATAACAACGTCCTAAGGACGCAGTCAGTCATGAGGGATTTTGGCACCCAGATTGATAGCAACCTGAATTTTGACCACCATGTTGCTTCCATTGTACGGAAATCTTTCTACATGGCTCACCTCATAAGTAAGAGTATCTCATCCAGGGACAAGGAGGTCATAATATTCCTGTATTCTTCCCTTATAAGGCCCATTATTGAGTACAACACCCCTTTTGGCATGTACCTAGCAAAGCGCATGCAGCAGCTAGAAAGGCCACAGAGGTTCCTCACCAGGAGAATCCAGGGCCTCATAAATCTACCATACACAGATAGGTTAAAAGCCCTATCCCTCCACTCTGTTTCATACAGACTCCTCAGAGGTGACCTCTGTCTGGCATACAAAGTGATCTTGGACCCCACCTTGATGGGACTGCTGCATATCCACAAGTCAAGCTCCTCTCGAGTAATCCACACACACAGCCTCAACCTGGTCTGTGACATTAATAGGACTTGTTGGCTGGACAGATTTGAGTCCCAGAGACTCCCCCATCTGTGGAATAGACTCCCTCTCCACATCAAGCAGAGTACCTCTTTACGCCTTTTTAACCGCAACCTGGATAACTGGATGGGAAACAGAAAATACATCCCTGGGATTCCACTCATGTCCCTGCTGGACAGGGGCATTGGGTGCTGATTTGTCTATACATGGGCTAAACTCTTGGCTAGGCTTATAAGGGCCTCAGGTCCATTAGCCTAGTAACTTCCTATGATAAATTCATAACGTTTTTCATTTGTAACACAGAAGAGCTAGCCTTGTCATCATAAGTGCTTCTAAGAACTGTACATACAGATTAAATTACAGGAAAAATGCAAGAGCATATCTGGCATCAAGTTAATTTCACATCAGTAGCACTTGAAGCAGAAAATGTTAAATAAGTTCCTGAAATAAAGATGTCTTACACAGTTAATGTTGCATGTCAGACACAGTGAGGAAAAACAGAGGATCATGAGGCTGAAAATAGGGAATTGATTAAAATAAGCAGGAAAATTTAAGGAATGTAAGAGATGTTCATGAAGTCCGTGAGTAGAGATGTAACATTTAGATTTCATAGACTGGCTCCAGACTCTCGCCTTGAGCAGACATCTTTGTTGTGGACTGATTTTACTTGTGTATTGTTATTCTTTCTTTAAGGTTATGTATTATAATTATTTTGGTCATTTAATGTCTAATGCATTTGGTATAGAAACGTTGGCACTCCTTCCTCTTTGAAAGTAAAACATGCCTTTTCTACATAGTGACATCCTTTTCTCTGAATTTTTTCACAGATGTTGATAAGTCGTAATTACAAAGGTGATGTGGATATGGCGGAGATTGACCACTTCATGACCCTCCTGATGCAGAAGGAGGAAGAAGGTTTCCTGACCCCCTTGCTAACTCGTGGCAAAGTTAATTTCCTGTGGATTAAACACAGCAACCTCTACTGTATCCTTCATGTCACATAACCACCATAATGCCTTTTAAGCAAGCTCGTTTTATGCTGAGTATAGCACTGAGATCACAACAGCTCTGCATTAGCTTTGCATAGAAAGTTATTTTTAGAAATATTTTCATGATGAGTTCTCCAGACTAGTCAGCAAAAGCAAATTGGTCATTTTAAAACCTTGATTTTTAATGTGCATTGCAAATTGTGACAGATTATTTTTTTTTGCTCCTCAGTATAACTTTCTGATTTTGCAAGTATAAAAAAAGTATCTTAAAAATGTGATTGCAAACATCTAACATTTTTAGTTAGGCATCTGGCACAGTTCCATTCTCAGCAGCTGGAATTCTTTTAATATCTTGAAGAGTAAAACATTTTCACAGATGTTAATGCTTTAATTAAATGCTTTTGCCTTGCTTTTCTGTAGTGTATGTGTTTTGTCACTCTCTTCTTGTGGCTGTAAATGTTTGTTTCATCCCAGCAGTACTGCGTGCCTGTTTTGCTGCAGTTTGCCCTTCATTTACCCTGCGGGCACAACACTGCTCTAATGATAACCATAAAAGGCACTGGTTTTAGTTATTAACAGCTGACTTCTCTGAAGAATATTTTAGTTTTTATTTCCTATTTTTAGGGCCAGCAAATGGTCTCTTTGGGAAGGTGTACCGTGCTTTTAGACTGTTGACTTGGGTTAGGGGCGATTTGGTCGCTGGATCATTGTAGCCAACAGCTGATAGCCACAGTGAGTAGAATTCTAGACCAGCCTTGGAGTGGTGTCATCTGCTGCTTATCCTTGTAGCAGATCAGTGAGTATGCCTGAGGAAGTAGATGCATGGCGTATGCTGAAGCTAAACCCTTTACTCTATGTTGGGGTTATGCAGTGTCCTGTAGAAACCACTTTGTAGTAAGTGCTACAATTACAGGATGTTCTTCGTGTTTCACTGTTGCAGTCATTACATTTGGGTTATCTGCTTGCAGGTTGCCCTCAGTCAACCTGATTAACAAAGTTTTGTGTCCTGCGTTGGTTGCTGTCCCTTCTTCCATGACGTCAGGTCATTAGGGGTATAAAACATGCAGCCAACGCTATTACATTAGTCTTTCTTGCCGTGTGGTGCCCGAAGCAGAAGCAGTTCACAAGTGCCGGTCAGCTGACTCCTGAAATTTTCGTTTTCGAGTTTCAGAACCGAAGTCTTCAACTAAAGTTAAGTACCCCATTGGGGAAACCTTTTCTTGCTCCTTACTGATGTCAGTAAAAGTTAATAATTGCATTACTTGTGGAAAGCAAATACCTCATAAACCTGGCCACCCAATTCAATTCATTTTTTATCAACTCAATAGCCAAACCAACCTCATCTTTCTCTAATAATACAACAGCCACCACATCTGTTCATCCTCCCATGCTATCCCCTTCTGCCCCTTCCTCTCAATCCCTACCTTTCTCTTTAAAACCCATAGCTATATCTACCATAAAAAAACTTCTTCAGAAACTAAAAGCATGCTCCACTGCCCCCGATAATATTCCCTCTTACTTTCTTAGCGTAGCGGCCGAAGCTACTGCCTTCCCCATCGGTATTCTGATTAATCGCAGTATTCAAGAAGGCTATGTGCCCCTAATCACAGTATTCAAGAAGGCTATGTACCCCTAATCGCAGTATTCAAGAAGGCTATGTGCCCCTAATCGCAGTATTCAAGAAGGATATGTAAACCCTAATCGCAGTATTCAAGAAGGCTATGCGCCCCAACTCTAGAAAAAAGCTTTTATCATACCCTTGCACAAAGGTGGCAATAACAATAATATAACAAACTTCCATCCTATTGCCCATCTCTAAACTCCTAGAAAAATGTGTTCATTTCCAACTCCTTCCATATCTTATAGATAACAACTTAGTAACTCCCACACAACATGGATTTAGACCCAATCATAGCACCATGACTGCCCTTCTTTCCTTTCTTGAACCGTGAACAAAAGCCCGGGACTCAGGACACATACTGTCTACTCCCCTTCTCGATCTCTCTAAAGCTTTCAATACCATCTCTCACAATCTTCTCCTTGCAAAACTTTCCAACCTAAACCTGTCTCTCTCCTCTCTCATGTGGTTCACTAGCTACCTCTCCAATAGACAACAATCAGTTAAATGGAAAAATGCCACCTCCTCATTCCTAAACACCCCCCACTGGTGTTCCCCAGGGATCCATACTAGGTCCCCTTCTCTTTAATATTTTCATAAATGATTTCCACCACTCAATCCCCAATACAAAACTTATCCAATACGCTGATAACTCAACTATTATCTGTACTGCCACCTCCATCCCTACACTCCTGAAATGAACATAAGATGCTTTCACAACCACTAAAAAATGGATGTTAGACAACCACCTAGCCCTCAATGCCTCAAAAACTAAACTAATGGTATTTACCCCCTCTAAAACCCTCACATTAGGCAGAAATACATTCTCCATCACCAGTCAGGACAATACATTTCTCAAGCTGGTATCTGAGGCTAAACTATTAGGTGTCCATATTGATGATCAGCTTAAATTCAACTCCCACTTGCAGATTAACATAAAAAAAAACACCAGAAACTAGGCATGCTCTACCACTATAATCACTTCCTAACCGCCCCTACTAAGCTCGCTCTCTTCACCACATTTCTCATCCCTTCTCTTCTCTATAGTGCCCCACTCTTATCCAATTTACAATCTTCTCTTAAGGCAAAACTTTCCTCCTGTTATAACAAAATTGTCAAATTTGCTACTGGCCACAATTCCTCTTCACATCACTGTGTATCCCTTCAAAAACTTCAGTGTTTAGAACTCCCTAACCATCTCTATCCAGCTTTCTCAGGCACACAAACTTATTTTCAACTACTCCCTTTGTCCCTCCCTTTCCTCAACCTTTAAAATGCTCCTCCCAGAAAGACTCTTAAGATCTAGCAACCATAACCTAATTGAGCTATATAAACCCAAACGCCCCCCTAGTAAACATCTCTTGTCCTTTGCACTTGCTCGTCTATGGAACTCCCTTCCACCATTCATTCGTACCACCACAAATCCCTCTGCCTTTAAAAAATCATTACACTCGCATCTAACATCTCAATGGGAATGCTCCTGCTTCCACCCTACATAATTCCATTTCCTCTAATTCACTCTCTGGCCTAGCTGGCATTACTTCTTTTGGTAAATATTGCAGCATGATGTTTTTCTTTTAACTTCATATCCAAATGTATCTTATATTGAATTGATTTTACTTAGTATTACTACCTACTGTGACCTATAATTGTCATAAGTATGTCTATCTGCTGTGATCTATAATTTTTATTGTAACTCTTCAATCAAATGTAAATGTAAACGTGTGTAACTTTGTATTTTTTGGAGCTTTTCTCCCCAGGACTCCATTGAAAACAGGTTCTTCTTGGCCCAATGGACTGTCCTGGTAAACCAACTGCAAATAAATAAATAAAGATTTTCATTTGTACTGTATTCCTTGCCTAGGCCCTGACCACAACGTACCTTGCTGTCGGTTTTGTGCTTTATTTAATCAGTGCACTATCCGTCGTCAGTATATTTTCACCTCTAAATATTTCGGTTCTCGGGTTAATTATCCAGAAATGTCGCCGGTTAGCCATCCGACTACTAGGATTCTGAAAAAACACAAAGATAAAGACAGAGACAGGCTGCCGAGGCCCAAAACTGCAGATGACGCTTCTCCTAAGCCAGTCGCCAGTTCGCCGGTACTCAGTGAGGCGCTTTCGCAGCCCCTGATACCTGCTACTTCTGATTTGCAGGCCTCTACTGAGACCCATTCAGAGTCTGGTATGCCGCGAGATGCTTCAGCTATGGAACCCGTGGATGTCTCTGCCTTGGATGGGTCCGGAGCCGCTGTGCAGGCACCGGCTTTTGAGGGTGTATTCAGGACTATGGGCTTGCATATTAAACCAACGCCCCCTCCTTTACTTAGGCCTAAATCTCGATCCATGCCTAAAAAACCAGCGCCCAGGCCACATGCTCAGGCCTCTATGCCTAAAAAACAAATGATAAGAATGGCTGAAGATCTAACAACTCTAATCAGGGGTAGCCAACCCCCCCCCCCCCCCAAGAGGCCTAGGACTGAAGTTGATTATGAATCTTCTGATCAGGATTCTGTTGTTTCTGATTCTTCTGATGATCTGGATTTGCCCTTATCTACTTATGAAGATTCTGATGCAGAGGACTCCATTCCCTCTGCTTCCCCTCCTGAGGATTTTTCTTTTGGGGAAACCTTACATACTCTAAGGGAGCATTTCCACTGGGAAAGCCAGGATTTTTCTGATTTAAAAAAGAGGCTTAGAGATTTCCTTCTCCTACCTCAGCATAGGCCTTTAGCTATTCCTCCTGTACTAGACATTGTTGATGATGCTTTTTCGGAATCTAGTTTGGCCCCTGATACCCTGCCTCCTGCTCCCAGAAAATCTGACAGATACTACAGGGTCCCTGAGTCCCACAAGTTCCTTTTTAAAAATCCTATTGCAGATCCAGAGACTGTTTCACAGGGGCCCAAGGGCATTAAGGCTTCTACTGCTAAAAATCCTACCCCTTCTGATAGAGACTCCAGGGCACTGGATAGATGGGGTAAGAAGGTTTACACTTCTGCAGCCTTGGCCATTAGGGCTTTAAACTGCCAGTTTCATATGTTAAAGTATCAGCAACGTGTTATTGGACTGTTTAAACCGAAAATTATGTTGATTCCTCTGTGGAAAATAAAGAATTACAGGATTTAATGCATTCTGCTGAACAAGTTGGAAAACATACTTTGCAATGTGGTTTTGATTCATTAGGGGCCTCTTGCAGGGCTGCTATTACTGAGTCTGTGCTCAGAAGGCATGCTTGGCTTAAGGAGCAATTTTTGACTGATCATGTTAAAACTAAATTGTTGGATGTTCCTTTAAATCAGGACTGCCTGTTTGGCAACAAGGTTGAGGAAGTTCTTAAAAAGGTGGAAGATAAAGCTAAATCTATGCAAACTGTGAAAGATTTTTTACAAGTTCAGCCTCCCAGATTTAGTAGGCACTGGCCCTCTTAAGAATTGGTCCATTCCAGCCCCTTCCAAGTCTTCTCAAGCCAAACCCAGACACATCAAAAACCCCAGGTTTCAGTCCCAGGGGACACACAGACCTAAGCAGTGGGGGGCCTCCACTTCCAAATCTGGGAATAATAAGACTTCCCCCCTATGGTAAACTGTCTCAATGACTTCCTTTTAAACTTTCCAAGCACTTATCAACTGACTGCCCCTTTAAGGGGGGAAAGATTGCTCTTCATGCAAAGAACTGGTAACTCATTACCCAGGACAGATGGGTTTTAAATATAGTGTCCCAGGGATACAGATTTCACTTTCACACATTGCCAACACCAAGCGGGTGGCCGGATCTACCCCCAAATCAGTGGGCAGAGGCCCAAAACAAGTACTTTCTCTCTTAAGCATGGCGGCTATTCAACTGGTACCAGAAGAGGAAAAGGGACAAGGTTACTACTCGAGACATTTCCCGGTACCCAGAAAAGACAATTCATGGTGTCCTATCCTGGACCTGTCTACTCTAAACACCTTTTTGGAAATTCCAAAATTCAAGATGCTGGCTCTTCACCAATTGCTTCCTATGGCTAGGCAAAGATGCCTGGTTGGCAACACTAGATTTAAAAAAAGCTTACCTGCACATCCCAATCAGGGAATCTTGCAGAAGATACCTACACTTCAAAGCAGGCTACTTGCATTATCCATTCTCTGCACTGCCCTTTGGCTTATCTACTGTGCCCAGGGTATTCACAAAGTGCATATCTCCAGTTATTGCATTTTGCAGGCAAAGAAATATTCAAATATACCCATACCTGGACGATTGTCTAATTCAGGCAGAAAGCCAGGACATACTTTTGAATCATCTGCCTTTATACAGAGGGTTCTAACATGTCTGGGGTGCACCATAAACGAAAAGAAATCAGACCCGGTACCCTGTCGACAAATTATATTCCCGGGAGCAAACTAGAATACAACCTCCTAGATGGCTTACCTCATGCCAGAGAAACAAATCAATTTGACAACCTACTTCAAACAAGTGGCCACAAAAACCCTGCTATCTGCAAGACAAATACTGCAAGCCTTGGGGTTCGTGGCCTCCTGCATTCTTCTAATTCCATATGCAAGACTGCATATGAGGAAACTACAGTGGTATCTAAAAATCCTATGGTGTCAACATTCTCCAGACCTAGAAACAATGATTCCTATCATACCTTGCCTACGCCTAGAGTTCCTTTGGTGGGCAGAGGCCTGCCACCAAAACAAGGGACTACCTTTCACACTAGCCCCCTGCCGCCCAAACCCTAACAACAGACGCATCAGACTATGCATGGGGGGGGGGGGGGGCTCACCTGGCAGGGAAGTGCATTCAGGGCAAATGGAACCAAAGTCAAATGCACCTACATATCAATCAAAAAGAAATGTTAGCTGTACAGAATGCTCTGACAGCCTTCAAGGACCACATTCTTCCAGGACAAGTAATGGTAAAGACGGACAACACCACTGTTATGTGGTACATAAACAAGCAGGGGGGTACACATTCATACTCCCTCTGCAGACTAGCCATGGCATTGTGGAACACAGCCTTGAGCTAGCAAGTGCACCTACAAGATCAATTCCTGCCAGGAAAATTAAATACACTGGCAGACGGACTAAGCAGAAAACTCATGGAACCACACGAGTGGAAACTGACACCAAGGATTTTCAACATATTGACAAGCAAATGGAGGAGCCCAGATATATACCCGTTTGCCTCTCCCCAGAACTACCAATTGGACAAATTTTGCATAAGGACTCCCCACAAACAAGTGTGGAAAGTGGATGCTCTGTCCTTCAGCTGGAAAAACCTATTAGTCTATGCCTTTCCCCCTCTGTCTCTGCTCTCCAAAGTACTACTAAAAATCAAACAGGACAAACCAAGGATGCATTTGATTGCTCCAGACTGGCCGAGCCAACACTGGTACCCCCTCCTGCACAGTGTGTCACTGTTATCTCCATGGCACTTGCCTCAGACTCCTTCCCTGCTGTCTCAGCAGGGGAACCAGATCCTGCACCCTCAGCTTCTAACACTGAACCTTGCCACCTGGCTAATTACTTAATCTCTCCTTTACCACCCCTCAGCAAACCTGTGATGGATATCATTTTAGAGGCAAGGAGGCCAGTACTAGAAAATCTTATGCTGAAAAATGGAAAAGATTATGTGCCTGGAACCAATCTCAAGGGATGAGCACAGCAGCACCCAATTTACCTCAAATTTTACAATACTTAATTGAGATGCTTCACAAGGGCCTGTCTTTTTCCGCCATTAAAATCCACTCCTCCGCCATTTCAGCTCATTATAACACAGAACCCCCCTTCTTCTCTCATCCACTGCTCAAGCAGTTCCTCAGAGGGGCCAAAAATTTGAGACCACCCAGGAGAGCTCCAACCCCAGCCTGGGACCTTAACATTTGTCTTGGAGAAACTCGCTCTACCTCCTTTCGAGCCAGCTGCTACTGCAGACTTAAAATTTCTTTCTTGGAAAACAGCTTTTCTTTTAGCAATCACTTCAGCTAGAAGGGTATCTGAATTACAGGCCCTTATGGCAGTGGAGCCTTTCATCATCTTTCATGCGGACAGGGTGTCCCTCAGAACCAATCCATCCTTCATGCCCAAGGTGGTATCAACTGTGGCCCTTAATCAGTCCATTCATTTGCCAACCTTCTTTCCCAATCCACAGAATAAAGGGGAACAGATACTGCATTCCTTAGATGTGCACAGACAACTTAGATTCTACTTGGACAGGACTAAACCTCAAAGGAAATCTGAACAACTGCTGGTGGCATTTGCTGCAGGGGCAGAGGAGAAGGCTATTTCAAAGCAAACCATTTCTAAATGGATAAGTCATTGCATTCATTTCTGCTATAAGCACCATGGAAAACCTATCCCCCAGGGGATCAGACCTCACTCCACCAGGGCTGCATCTACCTCTACAGCCTTTCTCAGAGGCGTTCCTACCAGGGACATCCTAGATGCTGCTATCTGGAGTTCGGTACATACTTTCACCAAGCATTATCATTTGCCAATTTTCAATAAATCCAGAGCTGGCTTTGCCACTGCAGTCTTGCAGGGCCTTATAGCTGGCCCTAATGCTATCTAAATTCCTCCTCCCAACCATAGCATTGGGAATCTGCCCAAATGTAATGACTGCAACAGTGAAATATGAAGAACATAGTACAGTTGTGTACACTTACCATAAATGTAGATGTTCAAGTGTATTCACTGTAGCAGTCCTGGTTACCCTCCCTCCAGCCCTCTGACTTCTTTTGACAATGTCTCTCCTTTCTTTTACTACACTTAAAAGCCTTTTTGGTGTATTTGCTTTTGTTTGGAGGTATATTGTTGTGTTTTAAATTATTTATATATTTTGCTCCCCATTTGGGGGGCACCTGACATATGGGGCAAGAAAAACTGATGTAATGGCGTCGGCTGCATGTTTTATACCCCTGACGACCTGACGTCATGGAAGAAGGGACAGCAACCGACACAGGACCCAAGACTTTGTTAATCAGGCCAACTGAGGGCTACCTGTAAGCAGATAACCCAAATGTAATGACTGCAACAGCAAATACTCTCGGACATCTACATTTATGGTAAGTGTACACAACTGTACTTTAAATAGTTTTCTTCTGGCACTGGCCTGAGATTACAGAGTATGCTGAAACAGATCTTTAGAGCTTGGCTGAGGTTGCAACATGTGATGGAATGAACCCCTTATGCTAGGTTAGGTTTATAATGTGTGACAGAACATAATTGTTGCACTGGGCTGGGGTTACAAGATGTGATGGATCAGTCCCCCTTGATGTTACAAGGTAAGCACTACTTGTGTTGGGGTGAGTTTATAGAGTATGCTGGAAGAACAGCCCTATCATTTTGTTTGAGGTTTTAGGGTATTCTGACACAACCCCCCCCCCCCTTTGTTGGAATGAGGTTACAAAGTGTGCACAGCACCCTCTTGTATTGGAATGAGGTTACAAGGTGTGCTGGACCAATACTGATTATGGTATGCTGAGAATGTATGCCTTGAATAGCCTGCCTAGTTAGGTTGACTTTTCATTGTGTACTGGAACAGTTGACCCTTGTTTTGGGCTGAGGTTATGTGATATTCTGGAAAGCCCTGTTGTGGTTAGCTGAGGTCACAGAATGTACTAGAAGAAGCTCACCCCGCGTTGGCATGAGGTTAGATGATATGCTGAAAAAGCCCCCTTGGGTTAGGCTGAGGTCACTATATGTGCTAAAACAGACCCTGTTTGATTTAAGATGAGGTTATAGGATATGTTGGAAACCCTTTTGTTGGGTTGAAGGATATAGGATATGTGTACACCCCACTTGCATTGGGCTGAAGTAACATGGTACACTGGAATAGTCCCCTTGTGGTAGATTGAGGTTACAAAATTAAAATTGCCAAGCATAACAAAATAAGGGTTATGCTGCTAAACACTAGGAGCTTAAACCAAAAACTGCACACCCTGGGAAGACTTCTATCACTGGAGGATGTAGATGTCTGTGCAGTCACAGAAACCTGGTTCAAGGCCTCAGAGAGTACTCCGACCTTGCAAGGCTACACTTCCCAACTAGTTACAGTGGACATCTCCATGGAGTTACTCCAAGTTCAGATTACTATGGGTAAGACTCCCATTCAAGTCATAGCTAGTTATAGATCCCCCTCCATGGATCACGATGCGCATGAGGCCTACTTATTACCTACTATTAATTCTGGTTTAAGCACTTGGGCTTCAGGCCAGTTGTTTACATTAAGAAGGTTTGTGGTCTGCACTGTAGTGGCAGAACAGGTAGCTTACATCCTTCTAAGTTGGGAACTGCTGATTGAGGGCTCAGTGTCTGTTATTCTAAAAGTGTATTAATTCTGGTTTAAGCACTTGGGCTTCAGGCCAGTTATTTTACATTAAAAGGGTTTGTGGTCTGCACTCTTGTGGGAGGTATAGTGCCTGCATATTTGAACTGCTTCTTACTCAGACCAGTTGTTTTACATTAGGAAGGTTTGTGGCCTGCACTGTGGTGGCAGGACAGGTTAAGTTGGGAACTGCTGATTGAGGGCTCAGTGTCTGTTATTCTAAAAGTGTATTAGTTCTGGTTTAAGCACTTGGGCTTCAGGCCAGTTATTTTACATTAAGAAGGTTCGTGGTCTGCACTCTTGTGGGAGGAGAGGCTGGACTCTGCCCTTCTGAGCTGGGAATTTCTGGTTAAAGGCTTATAGTGCCTGCATATTTGAACTGTTTCTTACTGAAATTGGTACACCTTGTTTGCTGTGGCATAGACTAGATCCAGGCCTGCTGAATCTAGCTTTGTTTGTATGCTTGTTGTTTGTTTGCTTGTTATTTCCCTGAAACACTAATTCCACCTAAAACGCGGCTTTTCAGCGCTTCTGTGGATCCCTAGTGATATCTGCATTGCTTACTGTACTTATTTCCTTGTTTCACTTGAAAGAAAGTTACTTTGTTGTTTTTACATTTAAGTTACCTGCAACACATTGCATTTAAGATACCTGGCACTTGCTCACTAAAGCAATTATATAAGTCAGCACTAAAAAATTAAAAGCACTACACCCTCACAAACTCCCCTTGAGTACCTCGTTCCCCATTGGCCCTTTTTTTTCAATTATAAAGGAATTCCCAATACTATTCTAGCATGTCCAAAGGTCAGTTGTCAATCTCCTCTCCGGTCCAGCTGGTGAATCTGGGAATCTTGAGGCAATGTTACAACTGCTTCATGTACAGAGACAACCCTCTCCTCCTCCCAACAAATTCCAACGCATGTGAGAGATGCAACCATATAGCCATACTGGAGGCAACGCTCTCTCAACTCAGTACTGGCGAAACCAGTCAAGTGGAGAAGGAAACCACACTCACTACAATTCCAGTCTCACATAGACCTACCACGACAGTAAACCAAACACATAAACACACAAAAACATACTCGGAGGCTCTAAATAAAAATCTGCCTAAGCAGCAGAGACCTCCAAAGCAGACACCCAAGCAACCACTACCCCAAAACAAAACACGTGCAACACATAGCTCACAAAGCCAGTGTGCCAAACAGTCACAGCCCTTAAGGCTAAACAACACACCTGATACACTTGTAATAGGTGACTATCGTCAGGCACACTGACGTCCCACTCACCAGGCTGAACAAGGAGCGCCACGGTGAGCTGCCTGTCGGGCGCTAGGATCCGCCACATAACACAAGCACTCAGGTCACTCCAAGGCAAGTACAAATATGACTCAGTCATTGTCCATGCTGGTGTGAATGACCTGAGACGTACCTCACTGGACTACATGAAAAGAGACATAGAGGAGCTCTCTGAGCATGTAGCCCAGACTGGTATGACCCTGACCTTGAGTAGCATCTTACCCTCACCAAGAATGATGCCACAATATGAAGACAAGATGATCAATTTCAACAATTGGCTTAAGTATTGGTGTATTTCAAAGGGGATCCAATGCCTGTCAGCCTGGGATGACATGCTTGACAAGCCACGATGCTTCGCTAGGGATGGCTTGCACCTGTCACCCCTGGGCTTTCGGATATTGGCAAAGGCTCTTGCTACCCCCATAGTGCCTTTTTTAGGCAAGGCTCAAAAGACAAACCCACCTCCATAGTTATCATAAGGGATAAGAAACTAAGAGTAATGCTACTCAATGCCAGAAGTCTAAACCTCAAGATGCATGCACTCGAAACTCTCCTTAGCATGGAGAACATCGATATCTGTGCAGTAACAGAAACCTGGTTCAAGGTTCCGAGAGCACCCCAGCACTACCAGGTTATACCTCATACCATGCTTTTCGGCCCCAAAACTTGGACCGAACCACAAAAGGAGGGGGAGTATCAGTATTAGATACCCACACCTCCAGGTTGGTGGCACAGCACGAAGCATCAGAGACTATCCATGTGCAACTAACAGTGGGTAGAACTGCCTTCCAGTTTATAGCCTGCTACAGACCACCCTCCCAAACCCAGGAACCTCACTCGGCCTTCTGAGAACACTGGAAAATATGAAGGTCTCTCCAAACACCATTATATTGGGCGACTTCAACTACCCAAACATAGACTGGGAGCATTACTCTAGCTCCAACACCCTAGCCCAAAGGTTCCTAGAATTTATAAACTCAAATGCCGTGGAACAACTTGTTACTACTCCCACAAGAGGGGAAAACATACTGGACCTGATCATCACCAACATGGGGACTCTATGCTCCAGACCACAAGTGTATCGCTCACTGGTAAGATCAGACCATAAACTAATCTCACTGGATATTCACATCCCAACTCCACCCCCTGCCCTGAAAACCACAGTGAAAAACTTCTCTAAAGCAAATTTCACACTCCTCAAAACCGAGGTGGAATCCTTCAAAGCCCCCGGGCCTGTGGAAAATAAGGCCCAGACCGCAGAATCCTTTATAAACGCATTCTATGAACACCTTCAGGAATGCATGGATCATGCAATCCCAAATAAAACCAAGACCCAATCCTCCAAAGGCAGACGTCCTATCTGGTGGACCCCAGCCATAAACAAACTATACAATAGAAGGAGGAAGCTACTACATGATAGAGAAAAATCCCAAAAAGGGAAGGCATCTCTGATAAGTATTAGCAAAAAACTACGGGCACTCATAAAATCGTCTAAGGCCAGCTTCGAGAGAAAAATTGCACAGGACACTAAGGATAATCACAAGGCTTTCTTTAGTTATGTTAGTAACCTGGGTGGGAATTCCCAGATATGCTCAGAATGAGTCCAATATGACAAAAAATACACCGAACCCACAGACATTGCCAACATCCTAGCTGACAGGTTCAGCAAACTCCCCTCTCCCACCAAAGGGCAAATATCTATCCCAGCAGAGTGCTGCCCCCCTGGCATCTCAGATGCACAGGTAAGAGCTGACCACTCCAAAGCAAAAAACACAGCATCAATGGGATCAGATGGTGTCCCGGGCTGCGTCCTACATGAACTCCAAGAAGAGCTAAACCCAAACATAAAACTACTGTTCAATCTCAGCCTTACTACAGGATATGTACCCAAAGAGTGGTGTACAGCAACAGTGGTCCCTCTCCACAAAGGTGGTGCCTCAACGGATCCTGGAAACTATTGCCCCATAAGCCTGACTAGCTTGGTCTGCAAAGCTATGGAAAGGATCATCATGGACCTTATAAATAAAGATATTGGGGACCTACAGACACTGGATCCTACCCAGTTCGGCTTTGTTAAGGGCAGATCCTGCCTCTTAAACCTGGTTGATTTCTTTGAAACAGTCACCAAGGCCATTGACGAGGGGAAGGTGGTCCACACAGCCTACCTGGACCTTGCAAAAGCCTTTGATACAATACCCCACTCGGGCATTATAGATAAGCTCACCAGCTTAAATATAAACCCCTATGTCACTAGATGGGTTGCAAACTGGCTCAAGGACAGAACCCACATGGTTAGAATTGCTGGAGCCATGTCAGACTCCAAACCAGTTACAAGTGGCATCCCACAAGGCTCAGTCCTGGGACCTCTCTTGTTCGGTATATATTTCTCGGAGGTACAGGCCAACATGGAAGGACTGTGGCTGACCAAGTTCGCAGATGACTGCAAACTGGGCACCATAATCAACTCTCCAACCGACACAAGCATCCTCCAAAAGGGCCTCATAGAAACAGACAACTGGTGCCAGAGCCATGGCCTCAAGCTAAATGCCAAAAAGTGTATAGTCATCCCCTTTGGCAAAAACAAAGTGCCCACAAATTACCACATAGGTGGTAATCCATTAAGTACAGAAGAAGTAATTAGGCACCTGGGTTGATAGCAATCTCTCATTTGACAACCACGTGGCCAAAGTGGTTAGAAAAACATTTTATATAGCCCACCTAATCATGAAGGGATTCGCATCTAGATCAGGGGAGGTCATAGTGCCTCTTTGCTCATCCCTCATCAGGCCCATAATTGAGTACAATGCCCCTTTTGGGATGTACCTTACCAGACACCTGCAGCAACTGGAAAGACCCCAAAAGTAGCTCACCAAGAGGATCAAAGGGCTCAAACAGATGCCATATGCTGCCTGGTTAAAGAAACTCCAGCTCTACTCAGTGGCATACCGCCTACTCAGAGGCGAACTGTGCCTAACGTATAAAGCCATGTCCAACCCGGAATTAATGGACATGCTGCACCTCAGAAAATCCAAATCCCATCGAGCTACGTGCTCGAGAGACTTGAACCTCAGCAGTGAAATAAATAGGACATGCTGGAGGGACAGATTCATAACCCAGAGGCTCCCTTCACTCTGGAATAAAATCCCAGTCTAGGTTAGGCAGAGTCCCTCATTGACTCTCTTCAAGAGGAATCTTGATGAGTGGATGTGAGATCGTAGGTTTACCCTGGGTATCACTTCTGTGTCACTGTTAGACAGAGGCACAGTATACTAACCTCGAAAAAGGGCATAGCAAAATAAATTTAAAATGGGTGGCGAAAGCGAAACACACTCTGCCTAGGCTTATAAATGCCCTAGGGCAGATAGCCTAGTATGAACCTATGAGCCTATGAACTTGACCAAACTAGAGTCAATCCAAACATTGCCAAACACTCTGGTCATGAGGGATTTCAATTATCCCACCAACTGGGAAACCTACTCTAGCCCTAACTCACTAGTTCAAAAGTTCCTTGACTTTAACTCAAATGCCCTGAAACAAATTTTTCAAACCCCAACAAGAGGAACAAACATACAAGATCTGGTCCTCACTAACATGACAAATGCACCATTACAACTGTCGGACCCTCATTAATTATGTCTGACCACAAATCAGCCACCTTCAAGCTGGCAGTAACACCAGAACTCACAAAGGGTGAAGTCAGACTAAAAAACTTCACCAAGGCAAACTATACTCACCTAGGGGAAGGTATAAATGCATTCCAAGCCCCACCCCCAGCTGGAAGTGGTAACGACACCAAAGCTTGCACTAACCCCCTGTAAATCACTTGTATAAGTGTATAGACTTGACTGTTCCAGAGAGAATCAAAGCCAGAGCCCCAAGTAAAAACAAGCTGCCCCGTTGGACATGCAGCATCAACAAACTTTACAGCAAACGCAAAGAGTTGCTGTCTAAGAAAATTAAGGCGAGGCCCCAACAATGGAAAATCACCCTCCTCAGCCTCGACAGGCAAATAAGACAACATCACATCCTCTAAGGGTGACTTTGAGAAAAACCTAGCAATCACAGTCAAGGATAATCATAAGGCCTTTTACAGCTATGTATGCAGCTTAAAAGGTAGCACCCAAGCATGTGCTGAACTAGTGACTAACGTTATCACACACACACTGATCCCGCAGAGATAGCAAACCTGCTGGCAGACAGATTTGGTGAAAATTTTCACTATCTTATTCCCACCAAACTTACCACAAACCCTGCCCTCAATCCCACCACCTCCACCCTACAAATCTGAAGAGCAGGTCTAAGGCAAAAAAAACACAGCCTCTGTGGGACCAGACGACATCCCAGGCTGTCTTTTAAACAAACTAAAACATGAACTAGCATCACCATTAAGTACCCTATTCAATCACAGCCTAACCATAGGCTTTGTTCTTGCAGAATGAAGAACAGCAGTGGTTATTCCCCTCCACAAAGGTGGCTCAGCAACAGACCAAGGAATTACAGACCCATAAGTCTGACCAGCCTAATCTGTAAAGCCATGGTATGTATCATCATGGACCTCACAAATAAAGACATAGGTGACCTCCAAACCCTGGATACAACCCAATTTGGCTTCACCAAGGGCAGAGCCTGCTTGTTAAACCTGGTGGATTTCTTCAAAAATGTGACCAGAGCCACTGACAAGAGAAAATCTGTGCACAGAGCATACCTAGACTTGGCAAAGGCCTTTGAAACAGTCCCACACTCGAGCATTACCAATAAACTTAGCAGCCTGAATGTAAATCCCTTTGTTGTAAGATGGGTTGCCAACTGGCTCAAAAAACAGTTACACACTATCAAAGACGGTGATTCCACATCAACCAGCAGACCTGTCACCAGTGGAATGCCACAAGGGTCAGTGTTGTGCCCCCTACTGTTTGGTATGTACGTCTCAGAAATTCAAGCCAAAACTAAGGGGCCGTGGCTGACAAAGTTTGCAGATGACTGCAAAGTAGGTGCAACTATTGAATACTCAAATTATGTCAGTATACTTCAGGATGGTCTTACACAGACCAGTGACTGGTGTCTTAGTCATGGTCTCAAACTGAATGCAAAGAAATGCATCATCTTTCCCTTCTGTAAAAACAATGTCCCTTCACACTATCAAATTAACAACAATTCCCTATGTACCTACAAAGTGATAGGGGATCTGGGATCACAAGTAGACTGTGACCTTAACTTTGACCACCATGCGTCTACTGTAGTAAGGAAATGCTTTCTATGTAGCACACTTGATTAGCAAAGGCATTGCCTCTAAAACAAAGGAGGTTATAAGCTCTCTGTACTCGTCACTGTTCAGGTCCATAATTGAATATAAGGCCCCTTTTGGCATGTAACATACAAAGCACCTGCAGAAATTGGAGAGACCTTAGAGGTTTCTAACTAAGAAGATCAAGGGACTCCAGCATGTGCCTTACACAAACTGACTAAAGTTCCTGTCACTAGACTCAGTATCTTGTAGACTTCTTGGGGGAGACTTATGCCTGACTTACAGAGCAATCTCCGACTCAAACCTAATGAATTTGTTGCACATCTGTAAATCAAATGGGACTAGATCTACCCATTCCAGGGACCTAAATATTGCCTGCGACTTGTATAGGTTGTGCTGGAGAAAGACTTGTCTACCAGCAACTGCCATGTCTTTGGAATAGGCTGCCAATTCATGTGAAGTAGAACATCTCTGTGACACTGTTCAAAAGGAACCTGGACAAGTGGATGGGGCACCATAAATTCTTACTGGGGATAGCGCCCACAACCCTCTTGGACATGGGCAGTTATTAATAAATACAATCCTGGGTCGTGACTATAGTATCAATTGTATTACATTGAGATGAAAAGGTTAGGCTTGAAATGACCTCTGGGTCGATAGCCTAGTAACCTCCTATGATCCTATAATGCTACGATCTTAAGATATGTTGGCACAGCTACTGTTGTGTTCAGATTGAGTTGACCGCATATGCTAACCCCCACCCCCTATTTTAGGACTTGGGTTACAGGGTATGCTTTAATAGCCCCTGTTGTAGTGAGATGAGATTACAGGAGTTGATGAAATTGCCTCTTGTGTTAGGCTGAGGTTATAGGCATGTTGGAATAGCCCATCTTTTAGTGGAATGATGTTACAGGAAATGCTGGAATAGCTCCCTCCCCTCACATTGGGATGGGGTTTCAGGGTATGCTGGAACAGCCCCTGCTGTAGTGGCATGAGGTTATAGATAATGCTGGAATAACCCCCTCCCCTCATATTGGGATGGAGTTTCAAGGTATGCTGGAACATCCCCTGTTGTGGTGGAATGAGGTTATAGGTAATGCTAGGACAGCTGTTCTTCCAGAGGACTGGCTTTGCAGTGTTGATACAGCCCCTCACCCCATGCTTGGCTGGGGATATAGAGTGTGTTGGCAAATGTTCTTTTTTACTTGATGGAGTTATAAGGTGTGTTGGGGAGATGGGTCCAATATCTTGGAGTAAATCCTCTATTTTTTTTTTATTAGAACAAGCCCAACTTGTAGTGGGGTGGGCTTACAGAACCAGCTGAAAGAATCTCCGTGTATTCGGCTGGTGTTTGACATTGTGCTCAGCTTTTAGTGGTCTGGGGCTATAGTGCCTTTTTTAGGCAAGGTTCAAAGGATAAAACCACCAACCGTAATGGATACAAGCATGCAAAATCTGAAGGTAATGCTACTCGATGCTAGAAGTCTAAACCTCAAAATGCACTCTCTCGAGGCTCTCCTAAAAATGGAGAACATCGATATCTGTGCAGTAACTGAGACCTGGTTCAAGGCTCCAGAGAGCACCCCTGCAATACCAGGCTACAATTCTTACCACACTTTTCGGCCACAAAACCAAGACTGAAACACTAAAGGTGGAGGAGTGTCCATATTCACCAAGGATATTCACACCTCCAGGCTAGTTGCTCAACACAATGTATCTGAAATTCTCCAGGTGCAACTAACACTAGGTAAGACTGCAATCCAAATTGTTGCTTGCTACAGATCCCCCACCATGCCCCAAGATTCTCACTACACCTTTCTAAACATACTGGAAAATATTAAGATACAACCAAACACCCTAATACTGGGTGATTTCAACTACCCTGCCATTAATTGGGAAAACTACTCGGGTACCAACTCCTTTTCCCAACAGTTCGTGGAATTCATGAATTCCAACGCCCTGGATCAACTAATCCATTGTCTCACCAGGGGAGCCAATATCCTAGACTTGGTCATTACCAACATGGGAGATAGATGCTCCAAACCAGTGGTCACCCCCTCATTGGTCAGGTCTGACCATAAGCAAATCACCTTTGACATCCACATCCCACCCCCACCCTCCAGTAAGGAAACCTCCTTAAAATACTTCTCCAAAGCCAACTTCATGCTACTGAAGTCAGAAGTGACAAACTTCACAACACTCATCCAGATGGGATCTGGAAGTTCGACTGCAGAATCTTACACTAAGGCACTGTACGAGCACATCCACTCGTGCATGAATCGTGCCATCCCAAATAGAACCAAGATGCTCTTCTCCAAAAAAAAGGAAGCCAATCTGGTGGTCCCCTGCTATAAACAAACTATACAACAGAAGGAAGAAACTGTTTCAGAAAAGAGGAAAATCCCAGGATGCAAAAAACTCCCTCACCAGCCTCAGTAAGAAGCTGAGATCCCTCATAAAATCCTCAAAAGCTAGTTACGAAAATAAAATTGCCAAAGATTCCAAAGACAACCACAAGTCATTCTATAGTTATGTCAATAATCTAAATGGCAATGCTCGGATCTGCTCTGAGCTACAACAGAATGGCATTAAATATACTGATCCCAAGGATATTGCCAATATCCTGGCAGATCGATTTAGTGCCAACTTCACCCCCCTCTCTCCCTCTAAAGGGCCCATTTCAATACCAAAAGATTGCCAAATTCTGATAATCACGGCCACACAGGTAGAAACCGCACTCTCCAAAGCTAAGAATACAGCATCCATGGGACCAGATGACATCCCAGGCTGTGTACTACATGAACTACAAAATTAACTGGCACCTCACCTAAGTGTCATGTTTAATCATAGCCTCACCTCAGGCTTCGTGCCCACTGAGTGGCGCACAGCTACAGTTATCCCGCTTCACAAGGGAGGATCTGCCTTGGATCCCGGGAACTACCGTCCCATCAGTCTAACAAGCCTGATCTGCAAGGGCATGGAATGCATTATCATGGAACTTATAAACAAAGACAGTGGCAACCTTCAAACACTGGACCCCACCCAGTTTTGGTTTGTGAAGGGCCGATCTTGTCTCCTGAATATGATTGACTTCTTCAAATCAGTCTCCAGGGCTGTGGACGAGGGTAAGGTGGTCCACACAGCCTATCTGGACCTTGCCAAGGCCTTCAACACCATCCCCCACTCTGGAATCATAGATAAACTTACTAAGCTGGGCATAAATCCCTGCATCACTCGATGGGTTGCCAACTGGCTTACTGACAGAACCCAGACTGTAAAAGTAGCCAACTCCAAATCCAGCTCCAGACAAGTGACAAGTGGAGTACCTCAGGGTTCAGTCCTGGGACCACTCTTGTTTAGCATCTACTTCTCTGAAGTACAGGCCAACACTAAGGGACTCTGGCTACCAAAGTTTGCAGATGACTGCAAACTGGGAGCCATTATTGAATCCCCAAATGATGTGGATATTCTACAAAAAGGCCTTTCAGAAACAGATGCCTGGTGCCAGAGCCACGGGCTCAAGCTTAATGCCAAGAAATGTATAGTTATCCCCTTTGGAAAAAAAAACATGTACTCATGAATTACCACATAGGTGGCAGGATGCTAAACATCGAAAGTGTGATGAGAGACTTAGGAACACAGGTGGACAGTGGTCTCACTTTTGATAACCACATTGCCACAACAGTCAGGAAATCCTTCTATGTGGCACACCTCATCACTAAGGGCTTTTCATCCAGAAAAAAGGAGGTCATTGTCCCACTGTACTCATCCCTCATTAAACCCATTATAGAGTATAATGCCCCGTTTGGTATGTACCTCACAAGACATTTGCAACAGCTGGAAAGGCCACAAAAATACCTCACTAAAAGAGTAACAGGCCTAAAGCAGATGCCATATGCTGACCGTCTAAAAAAAACTCCAGCTATACTCTGTGGCATATCGTCTACTCAGAGGCAATCTCTGCTTAACATACAAGGCCATGTCAAACCCTGAGCTGTTGGACATGCTCCACTTAAAGAAATCCGAAACCCTCAGAGTCACACGCTCCAGGGATCTAAACCTTGTCATCACAATGAACAAAACATGCTGGAGGGATAGGTTCCTGACACAGTGACTCCCCATACTCTGGAATAGACTGCCCATACATGTCAAGCAGAGCGCCTCATTGGCCCTCTTCAAAAGGAACCTTGATGATTGGATGGGAGAATTTCCTGTCAGTCACCCTGCTAGACAGGGGCCCAGAGAAGTAAATATTGTGGGAAGAAATATCCAGGGAATTGGGAATTGGTATGGCTAGGCTTGCATAGGCCCTAGGGCCGATAGCCTAGTACTAACCTATGAACCTATAACATGCCATAATAGTAGATGCTTGCAGGAGCCCAAAACACTTGGCATAGAGCTGCCTTTTAGGGTAGAAAGGAAAGTCATAGGTTTCTGTAATACTCTGTAGTAACAATCTTGTAGTAGGTTCTGAGCATAGAAGGTCACTCAGGCTGTGTTGCTGCTTTGCAGTATCTATTCAATGTACTGCAGCCCTTTTCAAAGTTGTGTTAGGACAGATATCTTCAAGTGCTATGTTGGCCTCTTGCAAAATTCAGAAACGTTGCAGTCCCTGTTGTGGTAGGTTTGGAAATGCAGATATCCCAAGGATGTTGTACTGTTTCCTTAAGATATGCTAAAGCACGTTACATTTTTTAATGGCTGGTAATATAGACATCCATGGCTCACTGCTCCAGTTCTTTGAGGGTGGAAAGGAAGAGGGATACCCAGAAAGTATTGCACCCCCCTTCTGTCTGCTTCCATATAATCCCTATTGCTTTAGTATCTTGAGTTTTAGACTTGTTTTCAGTATCCTTCTGTTGTAAATGTTTTAGAAGTATTACGTGAAAGGTTTCAGGAGGGCAAACTGTTACTGATTTCTGGTTACTTGTTTTTGTCCTTTTGTAATTTCGGTAACATTTTGTTGTATTTTGTTGTCACTGAATGCTTCTGTCCTTGTACTTCTAGCCTGTTGTATCTTGTTTGTGTGTTTGTTTGCACCTTTCCACTGTCGTTATCACAGTACTCATGGGATAGTATTATGCTTGTCAGCTCAGGTTGTAGTTGAAAAGGTAGTTTTTAAATTGGTCTATTTAAAACAAATCAGTAAACATATTTATTTATTCACATAAACCACCTATATATACCCATTCAAAACATCATGTGATCAAAAAGCAGTTCAAATTTAAAAAAGCAACACATTTAAAATATGTGAATACCATGGTGATACTATGGTATCAGTTAAAAATACAAATATAAAAACATAATACATATCACTTGCGTAAAGGTCTCTTATGTAATATAGGTCTTATAGGGACGTGGTCATTAAGACCATGACCATGGTTCACCCTAAGTCTAACTATCCAAGTAGCCTCCAACTCTTCCGTACTGGACCTAATAACCCCACGTCTCACATCCTTGCTAAACATGTAGTGAATACAAATGAATCACATACTTTTAAATCTTTAGTTTTAGGTAGGACATATGATAATGTGAGACGTGAATAGAAAGAACAGCAAAATAAAAATCTTAACAAAGATGATGTTATTACAATGACAAAATAGCAGCATAAATAATTTCATACCATTGAACTGTCTCAGTCTCGACTGAAATCAATCACTGATATACTGATAAAACGAATCAAACTGAACCAAAAACTGAGCTTCTGTAACGGAACTGCAGTAATGATAAACAATGAAACTTGTGTATGAAAGGTTCATAGCTTGTATCCTCCTTCTGTAGTTTGGCACACATACTCTGTAGCCATGATTCCCAGGCATTACACCATCCAGTCCAACAAGATGTATTATCATTTTAGGTGGCTACTCTGTGAATGTCTCCTAACTGTCTCTCTCAACCTGTAAGGCCACTCTAACAAAACTGTTTTCTAGAGAATCTGTGAGCTCTGAATTATTGTTTTTATTGTGCACCCTCCCCCTAGGAGAGGCAGGCAGGTCACACCCCTTCACTCCTCCAAGCCTGGCTTTTCTAGTGATAGGGCCACTAGTCGAAACTCACTAACCTGGGTCACGGTTAGGGCTTTGTCGCTCTCTGCTACAGACCCAAAATCATCTAATATTTACATCTTTTCTTGACTTGTCATAGGTAAGTACTAGGCTAGCTGCCTTTTATGGGCCATTTTAAGTCTAGCTAATTTTCCTTTCAATGGTGAGAATCAAACCTTGTACCTTGTGTTTATGAGGTAAACACCTTAACCATTACATCAACCTCTACCACCTTTTGACACCATTAGTTATCAAATCCTTTTGTACTGCCTTGGCATTTGTGGATTTCCTTACCAGTAATATTCAGTGGTCATCCAGTTACCTTGTCAGTGGACCACAAGTAGATAGATAACCCAATGCAGTCTTGGCCTCCCCACTGAAAAAATAAACCATTGTGTTGCTCAGAGGTCAGTACTCAGACCTCTTCTGTTCATCCCACTACACTCCTGTTAAACTTATTCAGTATACTTACGGTTCCATCCTCCTCTGTTCCACTTTTTCTCTTTTTGAACTATGTTCTTAACTTCAGATCAGATTTTCTGAGACCCAGAGCTGGCTACACAGCAATGTCCACCTTCCCATCTGTGAAACCATAACAAATTTCAAATCTTTTCTCAAGATAAAGATCTACTTGAAGTCATAACCTCTTCAAAACTGCAAGAAGTTACCTTAATTATGCACTAGAATTTGACCCTCGTATCAAATCTTAACAAAGTACATTTTCTGGAATTCTCCAACTATGTAGCAATGAAACAATGTAAGGATGTGTGTAATATCCTTAACTACTGCAACAAGTACCCTTTGGTAGATAATCTCCATCTTACACTTAGAGTAATTAATAATGACTTCTATTAATCAAACGTCTCTTCAGGTAGTATCCATATAATGGATCAGCCCGGCTTTCTTCTGTCCTACAAAAAACCTTCAGGATATTTCTAGAAATCATCTCAAGTACAAGCTATTTCTGACTTTCTAATCCCAAACTTTATCTTCCCCACCAGTCAGTGACCGTATATAATATATATTACATTTCATAAAATTTAATAAGTTTGGGTTACATTTTTACTAACTCGGAGGGATTTATATTCTCATCTTTGTGTTCATTTATGCAGATTTTACAGTATAACACACAGTATTCTGTGATTGCTGAAGTGTTGATTTCAGCATCTTTCTCCCCAGGCCCTTCGTGAAAATGTGCAGTATTTGCTCGGAAAATCCTGGTTGGCAAAAGCAGATAAGTGTATAAGCTGGAACAAATGCTGCCTGTATCGGTCGTTCTATATGTTGGGATTTGTGTTACTAAATTACTGTTGTCCTCTAACTATATTATATATGGTAGCTACATGAAATGCATGTAAGAAGTGGAATGCTCTTTTGTGGTAATAAAACACCTTACTTCTCCCCACAGAAAAGCTCCTGACTTCCTATATTGAATGCTCCACTGAAAAGGGGTGATACATTAATTTCTCTGTAAAAAGGAACTCACTATGAAACGTTACCTCCCACAGTACTAACAAACAGAAACGGACTGTCAAAAATCTCCTAAACTGAAAACATCACAATCTTAAGCAAGTGTCATACAAAAGGTTAATAAAACATACAAAACTCTTCCTTCATTTCCACTGTGGAGTCAAGCACACACACCCTAGATCTCTATAAATTGCACGTCTAAGGTTGCAATATCACAGGTTAAAGGGAAAAGGTTGAAAAAAATGACCGTCTTACCAGCACTGTGTTATTACATGATATGATAATTAGCTCTAGTCACTGTTTGTAGGAATTACATGAGTTCATAGGCTGCAGATGGAAAGAAGGGAGCAGAAACCAAACTGACACTTGTTAAAACTATGTTGTACTTTTTTCCCTTAACCTGGAATTCAGTGGTGGCTACCACAACAAAAAATGCAAATGCTTCTCTAGTGTATTCCTTCTTATACAAAATTGTAGAGGTAAGTTGCTTTTCTTTACAGTTTCTTTTTTGTTAATAATAAAAAAAAAAATTTGGGGGGGTTAGTATGTGATAAGTTGCTTTCTTCATGGTTTCGTATTGTTACTCTTAAGAAAATGCACCGGGAGACTTGTGTTTTAAAAGTTGCTGTTTGATCGAAAACTAACAGAAAGGCATGCACAGCAAATCCCAGGATTCACAGAAGTGGAACACCTACATCTTAAATGAAGGGAACATATTTCATGCAAAGCCATTATGGTCCAAGCAGATGGACTGGCAACTCAGTAAATGATTAACTGATTGTTTATCTTTGGGTTGCCAACTTGACTTTGTTTAGTTTGTAGTGTGGCAGAAAATCAGTGGTATCTACATTTCAGTGACCCCCTTGGTTCAGTGACCCCCTTGGGATAGCATTTTCTCTAGATGATTTATTTTATGTTTTTTTTTTTGTATAAAAAAACACACCAGGATTGTTCATCTAAAATATGCGCAAATACAGGAGCATTACCGATTGAAAGAGGTTAAAATATGGTATATAAAATAAAATAAATTATAATAGTGCTTTATTATAAAATTAAATATAGTAACTGCCACCTTGCTTGACTTTTAGCATATTAAGTGTTAGGTTACCCTAGAACATAAAATGATTACACATAAAGAGAAATTCATTCTTAGAACTTACAGAGCAAATTGTATCACACTTGAAATTAAAGCATTAATTTCCATTGTGTGAATATATTCAAATATAAAAACAAAACAGGTCTCTTCAGATTCAGCTAGTCTTCATCCTCTGGAAAGACCTTGGTCAGAGTATGCTGTATGTATGGCCTGGTTCACGATTCACACCTCTGGTTATCCAGTAATAACAAACAGAGATGTCGGTAATGTCGGGATACAGCAACGTCTTAGTTAAACAGGTAACTTATTCTGTACAAAGTGACAGATTTGTAGAATGACTTCAGCATTTTGGTTATCTCAAACACACTGATACTAGGCTCAAGATGCAACGTATTATGGAATACATACACTCTTAAAATGGCAGTGCTCTACAGTGACCTTAAAGTGGCAATGGCTACAGTACATATTCGGGATATATACAAACTTTAGCAATTTCACCCCATAAAGAAAGAGAAACCTCTCTTTTTGAAATGACGGAGTTCGCTGCTGCATTACTGATGCATCATACACTGATCTGCTCCTGTCAAGATAAATTGTTAACATTTACAAACAGGTTTAATACAGTTATTTATGAAGGAGGAACTTCAGAGGAACATTAGAAACGATATGGCTGCTTATCTGTCCATATCACTGTGTCGCATTTTCGGTAATGATTCGGTACGCTGCGCTCTGCATTTCACTTCCGCATGTGTAGCACAGGAACTGGAACACAAGGAAGGAAAATTATACAAATTTTTGTAACTAGGCCTAGTACTTGTAGAGTTACCAGGATCAGGAACAGTCAACTCATTTGTTTTGGATGGACAGTAAACGTTTTTCATTTCAAACAGGCTGTTTTGAATGTTTACCTTTGTTTGACGTATTCAGTTGAGGTAGCACATGACCAGCCTTACATGATATAGATCTCGTTGTTCTAGGCTCAACTCATTAGACTTTTTCTGTTCAGAAGGAACTACTTGGATACAACTCCAGTTTCATCTAACTATGGCACCATCTTCAGTTTGCACAGTATAGCAGTAGTTTTCTGAGTGCACTGCAGCTTTGGACAGAGAAGCTGGCCTGTTTGAAGGATAGCTAGTGAATGTGTAGAATAGCATTTGGCAAAAATGTTTTGTAATGGCTTTAACACATTGGTCATTATGTTTGAACAGTACAGAGTAATTTTAGGTGATCTAGTTTTGACTCAGACATTTGCATGCTTGTCTTAACTTGCCTTCTAAACATTAGCTGTGTGGATCCTATTCTTGTAACACTGTGTGGAGTAACGTTAGCTGCATGAGGATTTCTCCTGTAGCAATGCATGGACTAACATTAGCTGAGCATGGCTTACTCCTGCAGCACTGTTTTTAGCAGCATTAGCTGTGCAGGGCTTATTCCTGTCGCACTGTGTGGAATAGCATTAGCTGTGCAGGGCTTATAGGTTCATAGGTTCATAGGTTCATACTAGGCTATCTGCCCGAGGGCATTTACAAGCCTAGCCCATAGTTTTGTGGCTTACGCCACCCCTTTAGTATGGGGAACTATACCCATTATTTTGCTGTGCCTCTGTTGAGCAGTGACACTGAGGTAATCCCTGGGGTATATCTGCGATCTCCCATCCATTGGTCAAGATTTCTCTTGAACAAGGCCAGCGAGGTGCTCTGCCTCACATATACCGGGATTTTATTCCACAGCATAGGGAGTCTTTGGGTGATGAATCTATCCCTCCAGCACGTCCTATTAATAGCCGTGTCGAGGTTTAAGTCTCCCGCCCTTGTGGCTCTGACGGATCTAGATTTTTTGAGGTGAAGCATATTCATCAAATCTGGGTTTGACATGGCCTTGTATGTTAGGCAAAGGTCACCTCTGAGCAAGCGTGCGACTGAATAGAGCTGGAGTTCTTTCAGTCGGGCAGCATAGGACAGATGTTTGAGACCCTTTATCCTTTTGGTGAGGAACTTTTGTGGCCTCTCCAGCTGCTGCAAGTGTCGGGTCAGATACATTCGAATGGGGCATTGTACTCAATCATTGGTCTGATGAGTGATGAGTATAGGAGACTATGACCTCCCTTGATCTAGATGAGAATCCCTTCATGATAAGGTGGGCAATGTAGAAGGTCTTCCTAACTACTTTAGCTACATGGGTGTCAAATGACAGACTACTATCAACCTGGGTCCCCAGGTCCCTGATAACTTCTTCTGTACTCAGTGGATTGCCACCTATTTGGTAGCTAGGGGTAACCTTGTTTTTCCCGAAGGGTATGACTATGCATTTTTGGCATTTAACTTTAGGCCATGGCTCTGGCACCAGTTATCCGTTTCTGTGAGACCCTTCTGAAGGATATCTGTGTCAGATGTGTTTTCTACTATGGCCCAGTTTGCAGTCATCTGCAAACTTTGTCAGCCATAACCCTCCTGTGTTTGCTTGTACCGGAAAAGTAGATGCCAAACAAGAGTGGGCCCAGGACTGAGCCCTGTGGTACACCACTTGTGACAGGCTTTGAGTCTGACATGGCGCCAGCAACTCTGACCCTGTGGGTTCTGTCACTCAGCCAGTTTGCAACCCATCTTGTGATGTATGGGTTAACATTTAAGCTGATGAGTTTTTCAATGATACCGAGTGGGGTATTGTATCAAAGGCCTTCGCCAGATCGAGGTAGGCTGTATGGACTGCCTTTCCCTCATCAATGGCTTTGGTGACTGTTTTGAAAAAGTCAACCAAGTTTAGAAGGCATGATCTGCCTTTGACAAAGCCAAACTGGGATGGATCCAAAGTCTGCAAATTCCCTATGTCTTTATTTATGAGGTCCATTATGATCCTCTCCATGGCTTTGCAGATAAGGCTTGTCAAGCTAATGGGCGGTAATTTCAGGGTCGGTGGAGGCACGCATTTGTGAAGTGGGACCACAGTTGCAGTCGCCACTCCTGGAGTGTATCCAGAGGTAAGACTATGATTAAACAGCTGTCCTAGCTGTGGGTTTAATTCCTCGTTGAGTTCGTGGAGCACACAGCCGGGGACACCATCAGGTCCCATGGATGCTGTGTTTTTGCTTTGGAGAGAGCAGTTCTCACTTGGGCGTTGGAGATGTTTGGGGGCTGCAATCGCTGGTATAGATATCTCTCCTTTTGGGGGAGGGAGAAGTTTGCACTGAACCTGTCAGCCAGTATGTTGGCAATGTCTGTAGGATCAGTAATCTTCACATCATTTTGAACTAGTTCTGAGCATATCTGGGAGTTTCCTCCCAGGTTTCTAACATAGCTAAAGAAGGCCTTATGATTGTCTTTTGAGTCTTTAGCTATTTTTCTCTCAAAATTTGCTTTGGATGATTTTATGAGAGCTCTTAGTTTTTACTTATAGTGATCAAGGGTGTCTTACCTTTTAAGGATTTTGCTCTATCTTGTAGTAGCTTCCTCCTTTGTTGTAGAGTTTGTTTATGGCTGGGGTCCACCAGAGTGGACGCTTGCCTTTGGTACAAAGAGTCTTTGTTTTGCTTGGGATTGCCTTATCCATGCAGTCCTGCAGGTGCTGGTAGAAGGCATTTGTAAGTGATTCAGCGGCTTGAGTACTGTTTTCCGTCGGCTCGGGGCCTTAAAGGAGACCACACTAGTCTTTAGAAGTGTGAAGTCGGCTTTGAAGTTCTTTACTGTGGTCTTTTTATTTCAGGTGGGGGTGGGATGAGGACCTCCAGTGAGATTAGTTTGTGATCTGATCTCACCAGTGAGGGGTATACTTCGGTGTTGAACATTGTGCTCCCATGTTCGTGATGATGAGATCAAGTATGTTTTCTCCTCTTGTGGGGATGGTGACTAGTTGTTCCATGGCATTTGAGTTTATGAATTCCAGGATCTTTTGGGCTAGGGTGTTTGGGCTTGAGTAGTGTTCCCAGTCTATATTAGGGTAATTGAAGTCACCTAGTATGATGGTGTTTGGTGATACATTTATCCCTCTAGTGTTTTCAGGAAGGCCATGTGAGGTTCCTGAGTTTGTGAGGGTGGCCTGTAACATGCTACAATTTGCAGAGCAGTCCTGCCTATGGTTAATTGCACCTGGATGGTCTCCGATGCATCGTGCGTTGCCACCAGTCTTGAGGTGTGGGTGTCTTTGATGAATATGGATACCCCTCCTTTCTTGGTATTGTCCGGATTTTGGGGCGGAGCATGATAAGAGGTAAAACCTGATAGTGCTGGGGTGCTCTCAGGAGCCTTGAACCAGGTTTCTGTCACTGCACAGACATCGATGTTCTCCATACTGAGAAGGGCCTCGAGTCGTGCATTTTGAGATTTAGACTTCTGGCATTGAGCAGCATTACCCTTAGTTTTTCCTTTTTGTGTTCTAGGGTGGTAGGTTTAGAATTTGAGCCTTGCCTAAAAAAGGCACTATGGGGGTGGCAAGAGCCTTTGCCAATATCCGGAATCCCAGGGGTGACAGGTGCAAGCCGTCCCTTGCGAAGCAGTGTGGCTTGTCCAGCATGTCATCCCAGGCAGACAGACATTGGATCCCCTTTGAATGACACCAGAGTTTAAGCCAATTGTTAAAGCTGATCATCTTATTCCTGTCGCACTGTGTGGAGTAGCATTAGCTGTGCAAGGCTTATTCCTGTCGCACTGTGTGGAGTAGCATTAGCTGTGCAGGGCTTATTCCTGTCGCACTGTGTGGAGTAGCATTAGCTGTGCAGGGCTTATTCCTGTAGCACTGTGTGGAGCAGCATTAGGTGTGCAAGGCTTACTCCTGTAGCACTGTTTAAAGCAGCTTGATGTGCCATCAAAGCTGTGTAAGTATCTGGCTGTTCCATTATCTTTTTATCTGTTTGTACTGCACTGTCAGTTTCCCTGTTTGCCTGTAGGTTAGACTTGATTTAGTGTGAATAAAACTGTAGCCATTAACAGTTAGAACTCAGCTGACACAATCGTGCTCTATGATTTGTAACCAGTTCAGTAGGTAGACCGTCTCTCTCTAGAACATTGCTTTGAATCTGACTATTATTCGTTGGCTAGTTGTGGTTGGTACATGTACTGTTTCTGTGTCATGAGGGTTATAGTCCTTGGCTATAAGGTAGGATTTGCTTTCAAATTCATACAAGTTACCCATTACCTTTTGCCAAGGACCTTGTGTTGTGGCTGTTGTTAATGGCTCTGCTTTGAGATGGTTTATGAATTATACAGAACTGATACTATGACACAAGAAATGTCATGATTGATATTTGGCTACCATACCAACATTGTTGCTCTTTCTTGACATTGTGTGGGTAACCATTTGAAATGACTGGAACTAGTAGAGCTAGTCCCATAAAGTGGAAGCTGAACGGCCGAAAAACAGATTTACATATATTATGTCAGAGATGGACATTTCTCAGGATATTCCCCTTTCTCCAAGATATGGTGATCGTAGAGTTGGTCTATATAAGTTTAGTGGGGCTTGCCCCCTTGCAAAAACAAAGCTTAAAGGAGGAGGGCAGTCTTTGAGATTCTCTCTTTTCCTGGATTTTTGGTCTTTTTTTTCCACTTGTTGGCATTCAGCATTTTTAATGCCAATATTTCAACAGGGAGACCATTTTTGTGATATCTTGATGACATTTGTGTATTTCTTGTAGCATTTCAGTTTGCTGTGCTGTGAGTACAATTCTGTCTTGATATACTAACATGCAGTCATGTTCTGATAGTTGTGCTTTGACTGCATAGTATTTATGCATGAGATTTATTTATTTATCCTTTTTTGACCTGGTAAGTCCCACTAGGTAGTGGCCTCTTTTTCAGGGGAGAGCCAAGGTGGTACTTATACTAGTAGGGAAAATGTGGCCATTGCATCAGGAAATTTCCCCTACTCACATAGGTGACAACATCTTCTTCACTGCAAGACAATGACTGGTCATACGTAGGATTTCTGGTGCAATGACCACTTGTTTTTCCCCAGAGATGGGCTGCTCTGATATTAAACCTTCTTAGTCTCATTAACAGTATTTGGCATCTGGGTGGCACATAGCACAAAATAAGAAGTTATGTACCTACCATAACGTTCCATGTTAGTTGCCTTCTTCTCGCCTTCTTTCTTGCTGGTTGGGTTCGGAGCCGATCCTCGGCTCCAACTCGGCCATCTTCTAAAGCTTGAGAGCTGTTTACTGGCTCGAGGCCTCCCCATATCCCATGATGCCTGGCGCTAGATACCCAGATCTCGTTTGGTAAGTCTAACTGCAGACATAAAAAGGAAGGAATCCTATCCTATAATGCATAAAACCCTACCATAGAGACTACTAGTCAGAAGGAATAGCCAGAGAAGACTCAGCCAGTGAAAAACCATAAGGAACTCTTCTCAGTCTACTAGGATAGGGGGATGAAGGGTGGGATGCAAGAAAGAAGGCGAGAAGAAGACAACTAACATGGAACGTTATGGTAGGTACATAACTTCTTTATGTTAAGTTGTCTATCACGCCTTCATTCTTGCTGGTTGGGACAGCGTCCCTAGCACCTAAAATCCTGGGAGGCTCAGTGGAACAAACTCTTCAGAACACTGGAACCAAAATCAGCTCTGCTCCTGGAAACCACGTCCAACTTATAATGCGAAAAGAAAGTATGTGAGTTGGCCCACGTAGCCGCAGCACAAATAGATTCCTTTGGCAACCTAGCCTGTAAAACCACAGAAGTGGCTAAAGCTCTGGTGGAGTGACCTTTTGGTTTAACAGGCATTTCTTTATTCTCAGTTGATAGATAAATGTGATGATAGAAGTCAACCACCTGGGCAAGGTTACTTTTGAAACTGGAAGACCTTGTTTACCCTCAGCATAGGAAAGGAAAAGCTGTTCCAATTTTCTGATGTGCTTAGTCCTATGCAAATAAAAGCGTAGTTGCCTGTGAACATCTAACTGATGCAATTTATATTCTGCCCTGTTGGAGTGGTTGGGGAAAAACACAGGAAGGTCAATGGACTGATTCAAGTTATTCTCAGAAGAGACCTTAGGAAGGAAGGAAGGATTAGTCCTGAGAGCAACCCTGTCATTGTGGAACACTAGGTACGGAGGATGGATACAAAGGGCCTGAAGTTCCAAGACTCTTCTGGCTGAAGTAATCGCTACCAGAAAGAGGGTTTTCCAAGATAAGTACTTCAATGAACAAGAAGCTGCAGGTTCGAAAGGGGGAAAAATTAGAGAAGCTAAAATCAAATTTAGATCCCACGGGGGTGGAGGATCTCTCACTGGGGGCCTGAGCAGAGTGGTCCCTTTGAGAAAGGCTTTACATAGCTTATGAGACATGATATTACTTTCCGACAGGCCAATGTGAAAATTTGAAATTGCAGCTAACTGAACTCTTAATTGTAGAAGAAGTCGACCCAGCATGAAAGAGTTTCACAAGAAACTCCAAAATATGGTGTACAGGGGCTGAAAAGGGGTCTATGGTCTTAGCCTCTGCCCAGGAGGAAAAACATTTCCACTGACTAGCGTAAGTTTTTTAGTGGTAGACTTGTGCGATGATAAAATGATTTTGCACACAGAGTGGGAGATATCAGGAAGCCTGGCTAAAGTTGGAAGTGGAGGAACCAAGCAGTGAGCTGGAGAGATTGCAGGGACTGGTGCAGCCTGCCCGATTGATGGATCAGACGGTCTGGAACTGGGTCCAGAGTCCAAGGCTGCTCGAGAAGATGATGATGCAGGAACAGGAACCATATTTGTCGAGGCCAGTAAGGAGCTATGAGGATCATTTTGCAGCCCAATATGGTAGCTTTCTGTATTAGCTTTGGGATTAGGGGAAATGGAGGGAATGCATACAGAAGTCCCTGAGGCCAATCATGGACAAGAGTGTCTCTGGGGGGATGTCCGTGAAGTGGAAGGAGAGAGAAGGAATTGCTGCACTTGCTGTTGAAGGGGGTGGCAAAAAGGTCGCAGCAAGGTTGGCCCCATTTGTGGAAGATTTGGTCCACCACTACCTGATTCAGAGACCACTCGTGAGGCATGAGAATTGCTCTGCTTAGCCTGTCTGCTGTGATGTTGGATCTCCCAGGAATGTGCGTTGCAATCAGAAACCGTTGTGAAGAGATCGCCCACTGCCAGAGTCTGAGTGCTTCTTGACATAGGGGTTAGGATCTGGTTCCGCCCTGCTTGTTGATGTACCACACTACTGACATATTGTCCATTTGAATTGCAATGGTCCTGGTAGGAAGAGAGTCTTGAAGAACTTGCAACGCTAAAAGCACGGCCCTCATCTCCAAGACGTTTATGTGCAGATGGTACTCGTGAGGTTGCCAGGTGCCTTGGACTGTTCTGCCCTGATAATGCCCCCCCACCCGATCAGGGAGGCATCCGTGGTCACCATAGCAACTGGAGGGGGGAGTACAAATGGTCTGCCCTGGGGCACTGATGTGGAGACCATCCACCACGCAAGGTGCTTTTTGCATGTTTCTGTAATCATAATCATGTGAGACATGGGAAGCTGCTGGAAGGACCATTGGGTGAAAAGAAGCCACTGGAGAATTCTCATGTGAAAACGAGCTAGAGGAATGAGAATGATCGCTGCTGCCATGAGACCCAGAGTTTGGAGGATGAACCTGACTTAAATTCTGTTGTATCCTAATAAGACCTGCACATGTCGGCGAATGACACCCTGTCGGGTGGAAGGCTGACTGACATGTCTTTTGTATTTAAATTTGTGCCTATAAAGGTGATAGACTGACAGGGTGACAATGCAGACTTTTCGAAATTTATTGTGATACCTAGTTTGGAGCAAGTCTCGATGGTGTAGTCTCTGGCTCGCAGAAGGTGATGCCTGCCTAATGGTTAAGGTGTTTGCCTTACAAATGCAAGGTGCAGGGTTTGAGTCTCACAAGGGATAATTGGCTAGGCTTACAATGGCTTGCAAGGGCAGTTAGCTTAGTACTATGAACATTCAGAACATTCAGTGATGGTAGCAGTGAGGAGCCAGTCGACTAAATATGGAAACACCTGGAATCCTTGCCGTCTCAGGTGAGCGGTAACTACTGCCATACATTTGGTGAACACCCTGGGGGCTGTGGTGAGACCAAAGGGCAGAGCTCTGAACTGATAATGGCTGGCTCCCAGCCGGAAGCAAAGGAATCTTCTGGAGCGTCTGTCCTTTTTGATGTGGTAGTACGCATTCTGAAGATCTATAGAGCACATCCAGTTGTCCTGACCCAGAAAAGGTAAAATGGACTGTAGTGTGACCATCCGAAACTTCATTCTTTGTACAGACCTGTTCAGTCTGCTGAGATCCAGAATGGGTCTCCAGTCCCCTGTCTTTTTTGGTACCAAAATGAACCTTGAGTAAATTCCAGATCCTTGCTGGTCTGCTGGGACTTGCTGGATGGCCCTTTTTCTTAGCAGTTTTGAAACTTCTTGAACTGCTTGATCCCTTAGATTGGGTGGAACATCTGGAAGGGACTTGTTTAACCATAAGGGGGTGCAAACAAAGGGAATTCTGTAGCCTCCGGATATAACAGACTGTACCCATTTGTCTTGTGTTATGCCTTGCCAGGCTGTTGGGTACAGCGATAATCTTCCCCCGACTGTCTCTAGAGGTGGGCAGCCGGGCAACCCTTCAGGGATGCTGGAAGGGCTTCTCAGAGCAGGATTCTCTGCTGCCCTGGTTTCGCGGACCCCTTCTGCCACGAGGGCGGAGTCTGTTATTGTTCCCTCCTCTGCCCCTGGATGGGAACTCACCATAATCACCATATAAAACACATCTGACACAGATATCCTTCAGAAGGGTCTCACAGAAACGGATAACTGGTGCCAGAGCCATGGCCTAAAGTTAAATGCCAAGAAATGCATAGTCATACCCTTTGGGAAAAACAAGGTTAGCCCTAGCTACCATATAGGTGGCAATCCCCTGATCACAGAAGAAGTTATCAGGGACCTGGGGACCCAGGTTGACAGTAGCCTTTCATTCGACACTCATATTGCTAAAGTAGTTAGGAAGACCTTCTACATTGCCCACCTTATCATGAAGGGATTCACATCTAGATCAAGGGAGGTCATAGTCTCCCTATACTCATCACTCATCAGACCAATGATTGAGTACAATGCCCCATTCGGAATGTATCTGACCCGACACTTGCAGCAGCTGGAGAGGCCACAAAAGTTCCTCACCAAAAGGATAAAGGGTCTCAAAAATCTGTCTTATGCTGCCCGACTGAAAGAACTCCAGTTCTATTCAGTTGCTTACCGCTTGCTCAGAGGTGACCTGTGCCTGACATACAAGGCCATGTCAAACCCAGATTTGATGAACATGCTTCATCTCAAAAATCTAGATCCCTCAGAGCCACAAGGGCGGGAGACTTAAACCTCGACACGGTTATTAATAGGACGTGCTGGAGGGATAGATTCATCACCCAAAGACTCCCTATGCTGTGGAACAAAATCCCGGTTTATGTGAGGCAGAGCACCTCGCTGGTCTTGTTCAAGAGGAATCTTGACCAATGGATGGGAGATCGCAGATACACCCCAGGGGTTACCTCAGTGTCACTGCTCGACAGAGGCACAGCAAAATAATGGGCATAGTTTCTCCAAACTAAAGGGGTGGCGCAAGCCACAAAACTATGGGCTAGGCTTGTAAATGCCCTCGGGCAGATAGCCTAGTATGAACCTATGAACCTATGTGTGTCTGGCAAGGCTCCCTGCGATTTCCAGAACCACATCTTTCCACTCTTCTAACCCTTGGAATAGGGTCTGGAAAGAGTGGAAAAATGGACACCCACAGCAGAGAGAGTCTTGCCTTCCTGCTCACACCTGGTAAAGGTGTCCTTCACCTGTGATCCAAAAAGAGAGGAACCATCAAAGGGAGTGTTGGTGAAAGATGCTCTGAAAGGTTCCGCAAAGTTACATAGCCACATCCAAGCATGCCTCCTTAGGGCAACGCCTGTGCCTGCGGCCCTACTTGCACCATCGGCTGCATAAGAAATGAGCCTCATGGAGGAGTTCACCACTGAATTAAGAGTCGCCAGCTGGGAGGTTGCCTTAGCCCGGGCCCCCTCAGCTGATGGATCTTGGAGGGTATCTCCAAGCTCTTTAAGGAGATCCATTTGAAGACAGGTAAAGTGGCACAAATAATTCAGAGACCTCATGGAAAAGGTTACTGAAGAGAACATCTGCTTCCCATATCTGTTCATCGTCCTGGACTCCTTGTTAGGGGGATGGACAGATGAAGAGGTTTCAGCCAACTCCTTCTTTGTGGCCACCGCTACCACCATGGGATCAACGGGGACACCTTTGGTCAAAAACTGCTTGTCCTGTGGTGCAGTAATGAATTTAGCGGGTCTTCTGGGGGTCGGTTCCACTGTGTCTGGAGCTGACCATGCCTTTCGAGCCACGATGGACATCAGTGGGTCGAAAGGCGGGGACACCCAGGAGGTGGAAGGTTGGGATCCAAACGCATCCAGGAATACCGACTCATCCTCAGAAGGGCTCAGGGTAGTCTAGTTCCCCCTCTGCTTAAGCATCTCAAGAATGTCTGAGAAGGAGACATCTTCAGAGGGGGATCTTGAGGACCCTTCCAATTCCTCTAAGTCAGTATCTGATGTGACAGACTCAGAGGAGTCAACATGATTCCTCTTGCATTTCCTCATATGAGATGGCTCCTCTGAATGATCAGGGGATGCCTTGGAAGAGGAAGATACACCAAAAGGGGTGCCCTGGAGCATTGGTTCCCCACGCTTGGGGTCTAGAGGAGGGGCAGAGGCAGGCACAGGCACCATAGGGGGGAGGAGCCGAAGGGGATGATCGTGGGGCTGACTCAGGGGCCAGCACACTCCTCATGACCGTGAAGGCGTCCCTGCTAGGATGCTGAGAAGGCTCCGGTTCCGAAGAGATCGGAATCTCTCTCCACACCGAGGGGGCCGGCTCCAAAGCTGATGTAGGAGCCGAGCTCACCTGCGCCGAAGCTCCGAGGGGGAGAACGGGGTCGGACAAGGGTCTGATGCCACTCGCCCCCTCGGAGCCGACGAGGGAGTCTCAGCGCCCAAACCCCTCCAAGGACGGAACCAAGGAAGTGATTGGAGCCGACAACGGAACCGAAGGAGAAGGTATCGGTGCCGACGGTTCCAATGACTCGAACCCCAATGAACTCTGGCTCCGAACTCAAGGGAGGAGTCAGAGGAGGAATTACTGCAGACAAGGATGGAGCTGATCCCTGATGAGGGGGGCTGGACAACATTTTTGCTAGGGCCTGCGATTTCAACAGCCTGCTGACCACTCTCTCCACATCATGATCAGAAAGTCTTGATGACCAAGAAGAGTGGGAGGACCGATGACTACACTCCGATTGGAGCAGAGGAGACCTCAGAGCCGAGCGTATCGACTCCAGGGAGGGAGACCTAGATCTCTTTCGACTCCCCGATGGCTCCAAAGTGCGTGTCGGAACCGACTGGGAGGCAGGTACATCAGTTCTGGCCGGAACCGAGGCAGAAGGAGTAGCTTCACCCAATGATGGCTCCGAACTGGGAGTCGAGGATTTGGGTGGCTTGGAGGACTTCACGGGCTGAGCCTTAGCCGGTGACTCCTCAGGCTTAAGTAAACCCCGTAGGATTAACTTATTCCTACGCTCCTGCAGGACTCTTGGGCTGAAAGCATGGCAAACTGAACAAGAGTCCTGCAGGTGTACAGTGCCCAGACAGTAGACACAAGAAGTGTGACCATCTGTCAGAGACATCTTCTGACAGCATGAATCACACTTCTTGAATCCAGACACTTTAGTATCCTTGGACATGGTAACAACGCACTCACACCAAGGTCAAATGCGCGCACACACACACACACACACACACACACACACAAGAAAAACAAGCTAGCAGTATAACTAATCTAACAATCTAAAGTATACAGCTAACACACTAAAAAAACTACTCTAAAGGAGAGAACAAAACTCTTTTTTTTTTTTTTTTTTTTTCTTTTTTTAACAGCTAGAAAAAGACAAAGTTAGCCTCTAATTTAACCGGCTAAGGGAAAGGAGGGGGGTGGGGGAGGTGGAACTCTCTAAGTAAAATGAGTTTCTAAGAAAAACAGTAGGGATAAAGCAATTTAAGGAATATAGCCTAGGGGTATAGAACAACTAATATAATCATGCTATATAGGGTAAAATTTAGAAAATACAGAACAAATACAATAAAATATATGACCGGAGCCAGTAAGACAACCTTGCAGTCTGAAGCGGCAAATGAGATCTGGGTATCTAGCGCCAGGCATCATGGGATATGGGGAGGCCTCGAGCCAGTAAACAGCTCTTGAGCTTTAGAAGATGGCCGAGTCGGAGCCGAGGATCAGCTCCGAACCCAAAAAGCAAGAATGAAGGCGAGATAGACAACTTAACATTAATTATTCATTGGAACAAAGGGGTTGTGGTCAGTTTAAAGTTGGAAACTCTTGAGCCCTAATAGGTATCAGAAGAATTTCACATATATCCACACATTTGCAAGACACTCTTTCTCGATTTATGAATATCTGTATTCATCATCAGTTGGTATTCTGGAGCAAGAGGACACAATGTTTGCTTGTCCATTTGGAATAATGTTGCACGTAAGCCATAGATACTAGCATCAGCACTCCCAACTGTCATGTTAGTGACACCATAGTATGCTACACTGGAGCTGTTGTAATAGCGACATCATAGTATGCAAGCACTGCAGCTGTTGTAATACTGAGATCATAGTATGCTAGCACTGGAGCTGTTGTAATAGCGACATCATAGTATGCTAGCACTGGAGCTGTTGTACTAGCGACATCATAGTATGCTAGCACTGGAGCTGTTGTAATAGCGACATCATAGTATGCTAGCACTGGAGATGTTGTTAGCATTTTCTTCATTCTGCTGAATGCTTGGGCTTTGTAACTTGGCTGTTGCTCAGACCTTCCTTCCTTCTAGTCTAATTTCACTAACACGTAAGTGGTAGCCAAAGTACTGAAGCTTACTCTTTCCAAAACAGCATTTCTTTAATTTAGGTTTAAACCAGGGTCTTTAATAGCTAGAAGCATTATCGTGCATCTCTTTATCTGGACCAAATAGGATGTCATCCATAACAGCAACATTATCAAACCAGTTGAGCAAATCAGTTATTGTGCAATGACAGATTTCAGGCACTGATGTTATATGAAATGGTAATCTTTTGAAATAGAACCTTCCCACTGGGTTAAAGAAAGTTGTCTTCCTCTAGGGGTATTTATTAGAATTAGGTAGAATAAACCTTCCCCACATGACTGCATCATTAAGTCTTTTTTAAATCTGCACATATTCATCCACAACCATTTTATTTATTGGAGGGACCACTAGAGCACACAATTCATTTGATTCAGTTATGCTTTATATCTTTTTGGATGTTCATCGTGCATACAGCTGCAGTCATCACACCTGGGTTATCCTGCCGTCAGGCGGGTCCTCGGTCGGCCGAATTCCAAAGTCTAGGTCCGGCGTCGGTTGTCGTCGCTTCTTCCCTGAAGTCAGTGCGGCAGGGGTATAAAAGAGGCAGCCAACGCCATTTTCTTCAGTCTTTCTTGCCACGCGGTGCCCAAAGCAGTTCGCAAGTGCCGGTCGGCCAGCTCCTGAGATTTACGAACAGTATTTCAGCCGAAGTCTTCTTTAAAGCTAAGTACCCCGTTGGGGAAACTTTTCTTGCCTCAGACCAATGTCAGACAAAGTTAATAATTGCATTTCTTGTGGGAAGCAAATACCGCATAAGGATTTTCACTCTTACTGTATACCTTGCTTAGGGCCAGACCACGACGTCTCGGCCTGCCGTTTTTGTGCTAGGTTTAACAAGCGCACTATTAAGCGCCGGGCGGAGTTCGCCCTTCATTATTTTGGCAAAAAATTTAATTATATCATGTCATCGGATGCACCGATGCCAGTTTTAGCCAAAAGACACAAGGATAAGGATAGACATCCGAGGCCAGCACCGAGTACTGAGAACACGTTTAGGCCGACTACTGGTTCTCCGGTTTTCAGCAAGGCACTTACGCAGCCCCTGACTACCGATGAAACTATTTTACCAGCGACTTCAGTACCCGAGGCCGCAGGATCCTCGGTCTCCATTCCCACTGCAGATACCGACGCCACTCTTGGCAGGGAAACCGAAATTTTAGTGAGGCCTGCCATTTCTGAAGGCGTTTTCAGGCCTACCACCTCCCCTATTAAATCATTCACTAAGTCTAAAGCTGCAATGAAAGTTAAAAAACAAGGTCCTCAGACCCCCTGTCAAGGCCCCATGCCTAAAAAACAGATGCTTAAAATGGCTGAGGATTTGATTACTCTCATCAGGGGTTCTCAACCCCCCTCAGACAAAAGACCCAGGTTGGAGGAAGACTACCCTTCCTCAGACCAGGCTTCTATTACTTCAGACCATTCTGAAGACCAGGATTACACCTATTCCCCATTTGAAGACTCTGATGCTGAGGAGTCTATTCCCTCAGTCTCCCCCCCCTGAGGACTACTCTTTTGGGGAAACCCTGCATATATTGAGAGAGCACTTCCACTGGGAAGGCCAAGATTACTCAGATTCCAAGAAAAGGCTCAGGGAATTTCTACTACTTCCCCAGCATAGGCCCCTGGCTATTCCTCCTGTCTTAGATATTTTGGATGATGTGTACGCAGAAGCCAGTCTTAATCCAGACTCATTACCTCCAGCCCCTGTTAAACCAGACAGATATTACCGGGTTCCTGATTCTCACCAGTTCCTTTATAAAAGCCATACTGCTGACCCAGAAACAATTTCACAGGGTCCCAAGGGAATTAAGGCCTCTACTGCTAAAAACCCTTTACCTTCAGAGAGAGATTCTAGAGCATTAGAAAGGTGGGGGGAAAGGTGTATACATCAGCCACTTTAACCATGAGGGCATTAAACTGTCAATTTCATATGTTAAAATACCAACAGTTCTTGCTATCTCAGCTGAAAGGCAAAATGACACAAACAGAACAACCAGACTTGAAAGAGTTGCAGGATTTGTTGCATGGAGCCGAACAAGTGGGGAAACATACCTTGCAGTGTGGTTTTGATGCTTTAGAGGCCTCATGCAGAGCTGCTGTCACGGGGTCTGTCTTACGTAGACATGCTTGGCTCAAAGAGCAAACCTTACCAGATCATGTCAAAGCAAAGTTATTAGATGCACCACTACAAAAAGATGTATTGTTTGGTGTTAAAGCTGAGGAGGTACTAAAGAAAATGGAGGAAAAAGCGAAATCTATGCAAACAGTTAAAGATTTCTTGCAGGTGCAGCCTCCACGCTTCAGCAGAAACTGGCCTTCAAAAAAGTGGTCCTTTCCAACCACGGACAGACCCCAAAGGGGCAGATACAGATGCCCAAGGGGTAGAGGACAACCTCAAGGATCTTACAGAGCTAGACAGTGGCAAACACCAGCCCCCAGAGGTGGAGAAGATAGACCACAGTCATTTAGAAAACAGATGCAATGACTTTCCCCTATGCCTGCCAAACAAAGATATAATGGCAGCACCTTTGGGCGGAAAATTGGCCTTATTTTCAGAAAACTGGCACATTGTTACACAGGATAAATGGATTCTGGATATTATAGACAGAGACTACAGGTTCCACTTTCACACCCTTCCAAAAATGAGAGGCATGCCAAACCTGCCACAAAATCAATGGGCAGAGGCACAAAGGCAAATTTCTGCTCTCATGGATATGAAAGCAATTCAACATAGGACTGGCAAGACCAGTCAGGAGGAGAAGGTTACCACACACACTATAGACCCAGTCTCACATAGTACCATTACAACCTCAAATCATACACATAAACACACAAAGACATACTCGGAGGCTCTGATCAAAAATCTACCAAAACAGCAGAGGCCACCAAAGCAGACACCCAAACAACCACCACCTCAGAACACAACACCTGCAACACATAGACCTCACAGTCAGAGTGTCAAACAGTCACAGCCCTTAAGGCCAAACACAATGCCAGACACTCTAGTCATTGGTGACTCCATAGTCAGACACACTGGCGTCCCGCTCACCAGACTGAGTAAGGAGCAGGTCACAGTAAGCTGCCTGTCGGGCGCTAGAATCCCCCACATAGCAAGCACTCAGGTCTCTCAACAGCAGGTACAAATATGACTCAGTCATTGTCCACGCTGGTGTAACCTGAGGCACCTCCTTGGACTACATGAAAAGAGACATTGAGGAGCTCTCTGATTATGTAGCCCAGGCAGGTATGACCCTGACCTTGAGCAGTATCCTACCTTCACCAAGAATGATGCCACAATACAGAGATAAGATGATCAGCTTTAACAATTGGCTTAAACACTGGTGTCATTCAAAGGGGATCCAGTGTCTGTCTGCCTGGGATGACATGCTGGACAAGCCACGCTGCCCGGGGTTGACGGCTTGCACCTGTCACCCTGGGATTCCGGATATTGGCAAAGGCTCTTGCCACCCCCATAGTGCCTTTTTAGGCAAGGCTCAAATTCTAAACCTACCACCCTAGAACACAAAAAGGAAAAACTAAGGGTAATGCTGCTCAATGCCAGAAGTCTAAATCTCAAAATGCACGCGGCCCTTCTCAGTATGGAGAACATCGATGTCTGTGCTGTGACAGAAACCTGGTTCAAGGCTCCTGAGAGCACCCCAGCTATCAGGTTTTACCTCATGTCATGCGTTCCGGCCCCAAAATCCGGACAATACCAAGAAAGGAGGGGTATCCATATTCATCAAGGACACCCACACCTCAAGACTGGTGGCAGCGCACGATGCATCGGAGACCATCCAGGTGCAATTAACCATAGGCAAGACTGCTCTGCAAATTGTAGCATGTTACAGGCCACCCTCACAAACTCAGGAACCTCACATGGCCTTCCTGAAAACACTAGAGGGATAAATGTATCACCAAACACCATCATACTAGGTGACTTCAATTACCCTAATATAGACTGGGAACACTACTCAAGCCCAAACACCCTAGCCCAAAAGTTCCTGGAATTCATAAACTCAAATGCCATGGAACAACTAGTCACCATCCCACAAGAGGAGATAACATACTTGATCTCATCATCACGAACATGGGAGCACAATGTTCAACACGGAGGTGTACCCCTCACTGGTGAGATCAGACCACAAACTAATCTCGCTGGAGGTCCTCATCCCACCCCACCTGAAATAAAAGACCACAGTAAAGAACTTCTCAAAAGCCGACTTCACACTTCTAAAGACTAGTGTGGTCTCCTTTAAGGCCCCGAGCAGTGGAAAACAGTACTCAAGCCGCTGAATCACTTACAAATGCCTTCTACCAGCACCTGCAGGACTGCATGGATAAGGCAATCCCAAGCAAAACAAAGACTCTTTGTACCAAAGGCAAGCGTCCAGTCTGGTGGACCCCAGCCATAAACAAACTCTACAACAAAGGAGGAAGCTACTACAAGATAGAGCAAAATCCTTAAAAGGTAAGACACCCTTGATCACTATAAGTAAAAACTAAGAGCTCTCATAAAATCATCCAAAGCAAATTTCGAGAGAAAAATAGCTAAAGACTCAAAGACAATCATAAGGCCTTCTTTAGCTATGTTAGAAACCTGGGAGGAAACTCCCAGATATGCTCAGAGCTAGTTCAAAATGATGTGAAGATTACTGATCCTACAGACATTGCCAACATACTGGCTGACAGGTTCAGTGCAAACTTCTCCCCTCCCCAAAGGAGAGATATCTATACCAAGATTGCAGCCCCCAAACATCTCCAGCGCCCAAGTGAGAACTGCTCTCTCCAAAGCAAAAACACAGCATCCATGGGACCTGATGGTGTCCCCGGCTGTGTGCTCCATGAACTCAATGAGGAATTAAACCCACAGCTAGGACAGCTGTTTAATCAAAGTCTTACCTCTGGATCCCAGGGGTGGCGCACTGCAACTGTGGTACCACTTCACAAAGGCGGTGCCTCCACCGACCCTGGAAATTACCGGCCCATTAGCTTGACAAGCCTTATCTGCAAAGCCATGGAGAGGATCATAATGGACCTCATAAATAAAGACATAGGAATTTGCAGACTTTGGATCCAACCCAGTTTGGCTTTGTCAAAGGCAGATCATGCCTTTTAAACTTGGTTGACTTTTTGAAACAGTCACCAAAGCCATTGATGAGGAAAGGCAGTCCATACAGCCTACCTCGATCTGGCTAAGGCCTTGATACAATACCCCACTCGGGTATCATTGAAAAACTCATCAGCTTAAATGTCAACCCATACATCACAAGATGGGTTGCAAACTGGCTGAGTGACAGAACCCACAGGGTCAGAGTTGCTGGCGCCATGTCAGACTCAAAGCCTGTCACAAGTGGTGTCCCACAGGGCTCAGTCCTGGGCCCACTCTTGTTTGGCATCTACTTTTCAAAGTACAAGCAAACACAGGAGGGTTATGGCTGACGAAGTTTGCAGATGACTGCAAACTGCCATAGTAGAAAACACATCTGATACAGCTATCCTCCAGAAGGGTCTCACAGAAATGGATAACTGGTGCCAGAGCCACGGCCTAAAGTTAAATGCCAAAAAATGCATAGTCATACCCTTGGGAAAAACAAGGTTACCCCTAGCTACCAAATAGGTGGCAATCCACTGAGCACAGAAGAAGTTATCAGGGACCTGGGGACCCAGGTTGATAGTAGTCTGTCATTCGACACCCATGTAGCTAAAGTAGTTAGGAAGACCTTCTACATTGCCCACCTTATCATGAAGGGATTCTCATCTAGATCAAGGAGGTCATAGTCTCCTTTACTCATCACTCATCAGACCAATGATTGAGTACAATGCCCCATTCGAATGTATCTGACCCGACACTTGCAGCAGCTGGAGAGGCCACAAAGTTCCTCACCAAAAGGATAAAGGGTCTCAAAATCTGTCCTATGCTGCCCGACTGAAAGAACTCCAGCTCTATTCAGTGCTCAGAGGTGACCTTTGCCTAACATACAAGGCCATGTCAAACCCAGATTTGATGAATATGCTTCACCTCAAAAATCTAGATCCATCAGAGCCACAAGGAGACTTAAACCTTGACGGCTATTAATAGGGCGTGCTGGAGGGATAGATTCATCACCCAAAGACTCCCTATGCTGTGGAACAAAATCCCGGTACATGTGAGGCAGAGCACCTCGCTGGCCTTGTTCAAGAGAAATCTTGACCAATGGATGGGAGATCACAGATATACCCCAGGGATTACCTCAGTGTCACTGCTCGACAGAGGCACAGCAAAATAATGGGTATAGTTCCCCATACTAAAGGGGTGGCGTAAGCCACAAAACGATGGGCTAGGCTTGTAAATGCCCTCGGGCAGATAGCCTAGTATGAACCTATGAACCTATGAACCTAAGAGGTACCTGCAAAAGAACAAGGTGAAGGTTTTTATTCCAGACTATTTCTGGTACCAAGGAAGGACAAAGATTGGAGACCCATCTTAGACCTATCTATTCTAAACACATATCTAGAGGTGCCAAAATTCAAGATGCTCACATTACAGCAGCTTCTTCCTATGCTGGGCAAGGAGTCTTGGCTGGTAATGTTGGACCTCAAGGAGGCATACCTGCATGTCCCTATCAGACAAGATTGCAGAAGATACTTCAGATTTCTTGCAGGTTCAACCCATTATCAATTCTCTGCATTGCCCTTTGGCTTATCTACTGCACCCAGAGTGTTTACGAAATGTCTGCCATCAGTAATTGCCTTCTGCAGACAACGAGGAATCCAAATCTGCCCATATCTGGACGATGCCTGATCCAAGCAGACAGAAAGGACCTTCTATTGCAACATCTGGCGTTTGTAATAAAACTGTTAAACTGCCTGGGGTACACAGTGAAGAAAAAGAAATCAAAACTAATACCTTCTCAACAGATAATTTTCCTGGGTGCCAGCTTAAATACAACAACCCAGATGGCCTACCTCACGCCACACAAACAAGGGCAACTGTCTCAATACTACAACAAAATGGCAACTTTAACCAGGCTAACTGCAAGGAAAGTCCTGCAGGCTCTGGGATTCATGGCATCTTGCATCCTACTAATACCATGTGCAAAGCTGCATATGAGGAAACTACAATGGTACCTAAAAAACTTATGGTCTCAGCACAGCCACAGCTTGGAAACAATTATACCACTCATTCCATGCCTTCAAAAGGAATTTTTGTGGTGGGCTCAAGCATGCCAAAGAAACACAGGTCTTCCTTTCTGTTTACCACAAGCAACTCAAATCATCACAACAGATGCCTCAGACTACGCCTGGGGAGCACACATGGCAGATCAGTGTTTTCAGGGAAAATGGTCCCAAAAAGAGATGCACCTACACATCACCCAAAAGGAGATGCTAGCCGTGCAAAATGCTCTTATGACCTTCAAAGACCTACTGCATCCAGGCCAGCTATTAATAAGGACAGACAACACCACAGTCATGTGGTACATAAACAAACAGGGGGGAACGCATTCATACTCCCTGTGCAGGCAAGCCATGACCCTGTGGAACACAGCACTGGAATTACAAATTCAACTACAGGCACAATTCCTGCCAGGGAAGGAAAACACACTGGCAGACAACCTAAGCAGAAATATGACAGACCCACACGAATGGAAGTTGCATCTTCAAGTCTTTTCAAAGATAACTCAGGCATGGGGACAGCCAGACATAGATCTATTTGCTACCCACAGAAATTACCAGTTGGAAAAATTCTGCTCAAGGGCCTATCATCCACATGCCTGGAAAGTGGACGCACTCTGTTTCAATTGGACAACATTGACAGTCTATGCCTTCCCGCCTCTACCTCTACTGGACAAAGTCCTATTAAAAACCAGAGCAGAGAGGCCACAAATGATTCTCATTGCTCCAGACTGGCCAGGACAGCACTGGTATCCTCTCCTAAAGAGCCTGTCACACTCACCACCATGGATCCTTCCCCAAGTTCCTCTTCTGTTGCCCCAGCACAACTACAAGAACCTTCACAGCCAGCTCAGAACTCTAAATCTAGCTGCATGGAGAATACCTTAATTTACCAACAAACTCTCCTCTCCAAGGAGGTACAGGATGTCATCTTGGAGGCCAGGAGACCCTCTACTAGAAAAACCTACTCCGCCAAATGGAAACGATTTTGTTCCTGGAATCAAGCAAAGGGTCAGAATCCTTGGGTAATAAATATACCTCAGATTTTACAGTACCTAACTGAGATGTTAAACAGTGGCCTCTCCTTTTCTTCCATCAAGATCCACGCTTCAGCCATTTCAGCACAATACAATATGGATCCTCCTTTATTCTCACATCCTCTATTAAGGCAGTTCCTCAGAGGGGCAAAAAATATAAAACCCCCACGGAAACCACCAACTCCAGCTTGGGACCTCAACTTCGTATTGGAGAAGCTGATACTGCCTCCTTTTGAGCCGGCTTCTTCAGCAGAGCTACAATACTTGTCATGGAAAACAGCCTTCCTTCTGGCTATTACCTCAGCATGCAGGGTTTTGGAGCTACAGGCCCTCATGGCTGTGCAACCATTCATCATTTTCCATCAGGACAGGGTTTCCTTATGAACCAACCCTACCTTCATGCCAAAGGTAGTATCCAATGTGGCTTTGAATCAGTCTATTCATTTACCTACCTTTTATCCAAATCCACAAAACAAAGGAGAGAGGCTACTACATTCCTTGGACATTCACAGGCAACTTCGTTATTACTTGGACAGAACAAAGTCATTCAGGAAATCTGAGCAGCTCTTTGTGTCCTATGCTACAGGTGCTCAAGGAAAGGCTATTTCCAAACAGACTATTTCAAAATGGATAGCCCACTGCATACGCTTTTGTTATTAATTTCATGGAAAATCAGTGCCTGTATACATCAGATCCCACTCCACCAGGGCTACAGCTACCTCAGCAGCTTTCCTCAGGGGGGGTCCCTACCAAGGACATTTTGGAAGCAGCTACTTGGAGTTCAGTGCACACTTTCTCCAAGCACTACCACCTTCCACTATACTCAAAATCTAGAGTGGGCTTTGCCACAGCAGTCCTGCAGGGCATTCTAGCCCCTCCTAATTCCTCTTAGTACCAGCCACCCTTACTTAGCTTTGGGATTCTACCCAAGTGTGATGACTGCAGCTGTATGCACGATGAACATAGTACAGTTTTGTACCTACCATAAATGTTGATGTTCGAGTGCGCATACAGCTGCAGTCCAGGTTACCCTCCCTCCATCCCCTCTTAGGACAGGGCTTATGACAAACACCTTTAACATACAACTTATTTGGGGTATTCCTTTATGGTGTATTTGCTTGCAACTACTGTTTTGATTTATCTACTTATGTATGTTTGCATGACATCATGTTTTGCCTTCCTTTCTGGTGGCACCTGACATCTGGGGCAAGAAAAACTGAAGAAAATGGCGTCGGCTGCCTCTTTCATACCCCTGCAGCACTGACGTCAGGGAAGAAGCAACGACAACCGACGCCGGACCTAGACTTTGGAATTCGGCCGACCAAGGACCCGCCTGACGGCAGGATAACCCAAGTGTGATGACTGCAGCTGTATGCACACATGAACATCTACATTTATGGTAGGTACAAAACTGTACTTTCTGCCTCTACTTTATACACTATAGGCAATAGCACCCTCCTTAGTTTGGTCAAGGCAGAAAGAATAGCATTTGTTTTGTTAACTGGTTTATATATGTTTTTTCTAGAGAGAGAGAGAGAGAGAGATAACAGTAGCGAGAAGTGATGTAAAGATGAATGTCATTTTCTTTGAATGGCTCATAGGCACACGTAGTACCACACCAATGTTAAACACCAAATCGCTGTGGGTGGCCTGATAAAGCTATACAGTACAGCAGAGAACAGATACCCAGTACAGTATGATGTGTCTGACGTACCTTAGTAACTGGATTTTCCCTACTGTGCTGTACTCTACTGTCATGCCAAACAGACACTTGTAAAACGTTTTCATTCATTACATAGGATGGTTGAGCCAGGCTCATTACCATAATATGGTAATAAGAATATGGAGTGCTGTGTGAGCTCCCATTGGTGGAAGCTCAGTGGCATTACTGTGTGACAACAGAAACAATGTGCTTGTGGTAGCAGGTTTGCCTGCACCACAGGTAACTTTGTTTCCATTAGGGTTTTAAGATTTTTTTAAACTTCTGCACTGATGTTCCAGCTTAATTTATTAATCTGAGCAGCATATCAGCAGCAAAGGGAGGATTAGTCTATTCAGACACACTAGGGCAACTCCAAGTACACAATTCTGGTACCTTAAGTTATGTAGTTGGGGCCAGCCTATATGTAGCTGGTATATCAGTGCTGTGTTTCTGAATGTTTGTGTACACCTGGGGGTATAATTTGCATTTATGCTCCATGCACAGAGGACTTTAGGTACAGAATGGGGTAGATCACTTGCAGAGTTTTACCACATTGTATTGCTCTCATGAATTCCAAAGGGCTTTGGTATGTCATTCTAGTGTGGGCCAGCCTTAACTCGTTAACACACATTTTTCAAAAATTACATCCTATATACTTTCCTTCCTTTCCTGCATCTTACTTGCTTCTCTCTACTTCGTATAAATTATCCATATGAAGAAACCCATCACTGTGTTACCCCAGTTAAACATGTTTGTCACTACTCAAACATCTTATAAAAGTATCTGTATAACATAGGTAAAGTACAATACTTTATGGAGAACCCTCCCTGCCACCATTTATTTACAGCTGCATGGTGTCCTAAATACTCAGGTAGTGTACATATATTTTATATATTTCCATTTTATCAAGTTTTTTGACTTAATAAATTCTGTGTCCAATTATTATTAGTAAAGATTTTCTCCTACAACAAATCCACAATGTGTCTCTCTAATTCCTTATTTGACTTCATTTCAATTTTAAGAGGTAACCATTCTCATGTTGTTAAAAACTTTTATCACAAGCTTCAGATCCACATTTTAATGTAAATTGGACTGAAGTTGTATAAACAATACAAATGACCCTTATAGGATCATGGGAGATTACTAGGGTAATGGCTCTAGGGACCTTAACAAGCCTATCCAAGAGTTTATCCCCAAAAAAGAAACTTCAGTCAGCACCTGTCACCCCTGTCAGTGAAGGACAAAGGTGGAACCCTTGGGACAAATTTGTGGTTTCTCACCCACTCATCAAGGTTGCGCTTGAAGAGGGTCAGCGAGGTACTCTGACATCTATGGGAAGTCTATTTCAGAGATGGGGCAGCCTCTGGGAAACAAACCTGTCTCTCCAGCAGGTTTTGTTGATGTCACATATTAGATTAAGGCCTCTCATGCGGGTAATACATGAGGAGTTAGATTTACGGATATGGAGCATCTGTAGTAGGGCAAGGTCCAATATTGCCTTGTAGGTGAGACACAGATCACTTCTGAGCAATCTGTATGATACTGAGTAGAGTGATAGTGATTTGAGCCTGTCCACATAGGACAGGTGTTGGAGGCCATGGATTCTCTTTGTGAGGTGTTTCTGTGACCTTTCCAGTTGGTGCAGGTGTTTGGAGAGGTACATATTAAACAGGGCATTATACTCAATTATAAATCTAATGAGGGAGGAGTACAGAAAGGTAATAACCTCCTTTTTTCTGGATGCAATCCCTTTACTTATGAGATGAACCAAGTAAAAGGCTTTTTTGACCACCACCACCACCACATGATGGTCGAATGTGAGATTGTTGTCAACCTGAGTACCCAGGTCTCTCACCACGGGTTGTGTGCTTAGGGGGTTGCCATTGATGTGGTAATCAGTAGGGGGGGGGCCATGTTTTTGCCAAATGGTATGATAATGCATTTTTGTTGCGTTTAACTTAAGGCCATGACTTTTGCACCAGTTATTTGTAGCTGTGAGACCCTCTTGCAGTATGTTAATGTAATTTGGGGAGTCAGTGACAGCACTCAACTTACAGTCATCCGCAAACTTGGTCAGTCACAGGCCGTTGGTTTTTGCCTGGGCCTCTGAGAAGTAGATGCCAAACAGTAGGGGTTCCAGGACAGATCCCTGGGGAACACCACTAGTGACAGGTCTGCTCTTGGAGCGGAGGTGGTGGCACCTATTTTGACCTTGTGGGTCCTATCTGTGAGCCAGTTGGCCACCTGTCTGAAGAGATAGGGATTAACTCCAAGTTGTGTTAGCTTTTCACAGATGCTCGAATGGGAGATTATGACAAAGGCCTTGGCCAGGTCAAGGTGAGCTGTATGTACTGACTTTCGCTCATCCAGGGCCTTGGTGACAGTCCCAAAGAAATCAACGAGGTTTTGGAGATTGCCTATGTCCTTTTTTATGAGCTCCATAATAATACATTCCATGGCTTTACAGATCAGATTGTCAAGCTAATGGCTAATGGGGTGATAGTTTCCCAGGTTAGTAGTGGCTCCACCTTTGTGCAAGGGGATGACAATGGCAGTTCTCCATTTTTCTGGAATGATGCCTGTAATTAAGCTGTGGTTGAATAGGGTGCTCAATGGAATGGTGAAGCTAGTTCTTGCTGGAGATGATGCAGAATACAGCCTGGGATATTATCAGGTCCCATGGAAGCTGTGTTCTTTGCCTTGGATAGAGCCTTTAACACTTGATCTACGGAGATGTGAGGTGTGGGACAAGTATCGGGGATGTCTACTGGGCCTTTGGGGGGTGATAAGGGGGAAAGTTTGCACTGAACCTATCAGCTAGTAGGTTGGCTAAGTTGGCAGGATCAGTGTAAGTGGTACCATTAAGTATTAATTTGGAACAAACTTGGGCTTTGCCATGGAGGTTCCTAATGTAACTGTAGAAGGACTTGTGGTTTCCCTTTGTTTCAGAGGCTAGTTCCAACTCAGAATTGGCTTTGGAGTTATTCACTAGTGGTCTAATTTACTTGTTGAGGCAGAGGAGGGAGTTTTTCCAATTTGGAATTTGTTCCTTTTTACTCTTGGACAAAAGCTTCTTCCTTTTGTTGTAAAGCCTGTTGACAGAGGATGTCCACCAGACAGGTTTGTGTTTCCATGAGGAGCAGGTTTTAGTTCTGTTGGGTATGGCTGAGTCCATGCAGTTGCACAGGTGCTTGTATACTGCACTGGCGTACTGTTCAGCATAGTTCTTTGCATCCTCTTGAGGGGGGAGGTGTTGTGAAGCTGCTGATACCCTCCCTTAGGAGGGTGTAGTCAGCTTTTGAGATGTTTATTAGCCTGTTTATGACTGGAGAGGGGTTGGGTGGGACAGAAACTTCGAATGAGATAGAGTGATGATCTGATCTCACCAGGGAAGAACATACTATGGGAGTGGTGCAGTGGTCACCCATGTTGGTGAGAACCAAATCCAGTATGTTATCTCCCCTTGTGGGGGATGAGACCTGTTGTTCTAGTGCATTAGAGCTGATGAAGTTAAGGAATCGTTGGGTGAGTGCATTAGTGCAGGAATAGTTCACCCAGTCTATTGTGGGGTAGTTGAAGTCACCAAGGATCAGGGTGTTAGGGGGTGCCTTGATGGAGTCAAGTAGGTCCAAGTAGGAGGAGTGGATGTCCTGAGATATAAAGAGGGGTCTATAGCTGGCTATAACTTGGATGGGTGTCTTGCCAACTGTCAGTTGCACCTGGAGTAGTTCCAGTGCATCATGCTGGTAAACCAGTCTGGAGTTGTGCCTGTCCTTAATGAAGATAGAGACTCCACCCTTAGTCTTTCCAGCCTCATTCTGAGGTCAGAAAATGTGGAATGAGGTATATCCTGGTAAGGCAGGGGTACCCTCTGCAGCCCTGAACCAACTTTCCATGACTGCACAGACATCAGCATCTTCCAGTGTGAGGAGAGCCTTCAGTGAGTACATTTTCAGGTTAAGGCTCCTAGCATTAAGCAGCATGACCTTCAATTTGCTTTTTGACAGATCTTTCATGTTGGAAGATTTGTCTTTGGGACATAGCCTAAAAAAAGTACAATAGGGGAGGCAAGAACCTTAGCCAAGATCTGGAACCCCAGAGGTGACAGGTGGAGGCCATTTCTGGCAAAGCAAAGTGGTCTGTCAACCATGTCATCCCAGGCAGACAGATACTGGATCCCCTTGGAAAGACACCAGAAACTAAGCCAGTTGTTGAAGTCAATTGTTTTTTGTTGGTATTGTGGCATCATACTTGGTGACGGTAGGATGCTGCTTAGGGTAGGTTCACACCTGCCTTGAGCACTTAATCTGAGAGCTCAATCATGTCTCTCTTCATGTAGTCTAGGAAGGTACATCTCAAATCATTCACACCAACATGGATAATGACAGAGTCTTAGTTGTACCTGTTGTGGAGAGACTTACGTGCGTGCATGATGTGGCAATGACAGAGTCTTAGTTGTACCTGTTGTGGAGAGACTTAAATGTGTGCATGATGTGGCGGATTCTAGCACCTGACAAACAGCTGACTGTGACCTTCTCCTTGTTGAGCCTGGTGAGGGGGACATCAGTGTGTCTCACTACTGAGTTGCCAATGATTAGTATGTCTGGTTCATTGCTATGCCTTATGGGCTGCATTGGTTTATTCTTATGCATATCAGGCTGTGTTTGTGAGACATTGGTGTGTTGACTACTTTGTGCAATGTGATTAGCATTGTGTGTGCAATGTTTGTGAGTGTGTTTTGGGGGTCTCTATTGTTTAGGTAAGTTTTTGTTGAGGACCCTGCATAGGTGGGTGTGAATCTGTGATGTGGGTGGTGTGGTATTTGTGCTGGCAATCTCCTCTTTGTCCGCAGTACTGACTGTGGTGTTAGAGAGCATGGATTCCAGCTTACTGATGTAGATGCATTTCTTGCAAGTAGAAGAATTATGTGTTAGGTGAAGGGGACTGTCCGTGAACATGAGGTAGTTGCTACACTGTCTCAGTATGCCCATGTCGACCAGACTGGCAGGGGAAACTGATGAGAATTGTCCAGATATAGTGTTAAGAATATTTGGTGGACTTAGGGAGAGCAGGGTTTGATGAGGGTTTGTCCACAAAAACCCTAAATGTAAAATAACTGGCCTGAAGCACAAGTGCTTAAACCAAAACTAAGATGCTTAGAATAGCATGTAAATTTAATCAAGCTACTAACAAGCAGTAATAAGCACAGAATAAAAGCACTTGAGCATTTAAGAGCACATAGAACAGTAAACTAAGGTAATAAAGTAGGTGGAACACAGTTACAGTAAGAGCAGATGAATAAAGTATAAATAATTTTTTTTTGTTAGTGGAGAGAGATGGAATAGAGCAAGATTATGAGACTGCAGGGGTTGTCCTTCTCAAATGTTCTCTCTGTATACAGTGGATAGAGCTGAAGAGATGGGACTGGTAGGAGTGTCTGAAAACAAAATATGATCTCAATGTACTCCAGTTGAGTGAGCAAATGAGATCGGCCCAGGAGGAGTGTCCAAACACAAATTTACAGGAGGGTCAGGCAGTTCCAAAGCCACCAAGATTAATACCACAAGAACATGGAGGCAGGGTGGGAAACTAACTGCAAAGAGACAGAGAGACCACAATATTCAATTACTGTTGAATGAAATAAATAAACAAAATGCAGTACTATCTGTAACAATGCAAGTGCAGAACAAAGTATACTTAACTCAACTTGTACTTCAGTTAATTGCAGGTAGATAGCAGCCAGCCAAACAACTCAGATATTAAGCAGAAATAAATACACAGATATGTGACTAAGACTTATAAGGCCTCTTCATTAAAAATGCAATTGTCCCACATTAAACATCCTGTGCCTCTTCTTGTAGTAGAAAATAAAGTTACATTCCACACTCTGTTGAACATGATTTAGAAGGACAAATTTAATGCATTGAACATGGCTTAAAGCTGAAATAAATGAAATTCTAAATGTCACCGCAAGAGGAAGCAAAGTAACAGAGTAAAACTGCAAATTAATATTTTACGTATGGCTTTATCCCAGCCCCCCCAGCAGGACCACTCTGCTGTTCTTCCATGCATAATTTTTGTCATAATACAAACTGATAGGATATTCTGCCAAGGAGATGTGTCCATCCATCCATCCAACTTACAAAGCCATGTTCCTTTCTCTCATGCTGTATGTCCAAAGTATGATCTGGCAGGAGAGAGCTGGGAGGTACATAAAGGACATATGGGTGCAAATTACCTCAGGCCTTTCTTGCCACCAGCCTAAACACTAAGCATGTAATTCAACATCTCTATACGATTGGTGTTGTTTACGTTTCGTTGGGCAGATAAGTATCCCCACTAGGGATTTTTCCTTTCATCTTTTTTGTGACTAAAATATTTTATTTCAAGTCAGCTAAGAGGAGAAAATGTGATTGTGAGAGGTAAATTCCTTATCGGGACAATCATTCTTAAGTGTTTTTTTTTTCTGTCTAGGAGCCAGTAATAATTATAAAGATTGTTCTGTCTGTCAGTCCTTTGTTCCTAAGTCCCTTAGAAGCTGCTTGCTTGTTTCGAACATTTAACTAGACAACCAAATGTTTAAGGAGTTCACTCAGGGTAAAATGGCTTCTGAAGCTCTCACTCGGGGTAAAATGGCTTCTGAAGCTCTCACTCAGGGTAAAATGGCTTCTGAAGCTCTCACTCAGGGTAAAATGGCTTCTGAAGCTTACCAGCAGCTGTCCATCTTCTTCTGAAATACCATTCAAGTGTCTTGGCTACTTCCACTGTCATGAACCCATCTGAGGCTGATAAGGGTCAGCCTTCTTGCATGTCCAACCAGACTGACCAGACTTCAAGTTGGGCCCTAGTATTTTATCCTTCAGCTTCTGAAAAGTGGCTGGTGCTCCATTTAGGCCATGTGGTAATATTATATAATGAAATAGAACATCAAGAGTTGCAATAGCTGTTTTATAAGAAACGTCAGTAGTATATGTCAATACCTATTTGTCAGGTCTAGGGTTGAGAGAGAGCACAGGAAAAGACAGATACCTCTCAACTCATCAGTTCTGGACATAGGATATCTATCAAAATTTGAAATGTAATGCTGCTTCCTAAGGTCATTACAGAATCTGATGTCATAGGATCACAGGAGGTTATTAGGCTATTGACCTGGAGGTCATTTCAAGCTTAGCCATTTTATCCCAGTATAATACTATAGATACGCTAGTCAACACCCAAGATTGTGTTTAGTAATGACTGCCCATGTCCAGGAGGGTTGTGGGCACTGTCTCCAGTAAGAATTTACAGTACCCCATCCACTCGTCCAGGTTCCTTTTAGACAGTGTCATAGGGGTGCTCTGCTTCACATAAATTGGCAGCCTATTCCAAAGATGTGGCAGTCACTGGCAGACAAATCTGTCCCTCCAACACATCCTATTCAAGTCACAGGCCATATTTAGGTCCCCGGAATAGGTACCTCTAGTCCTGCTTGATTTAAGGATGTGCAGCAAATTCATTAGATTTGGGCCGGAGATTGCTATATAAGCCAGACATATGTCTCCCCTAAGAAGTCTGTATGATACTGAATATAGTGACATGGACTTTAGTCAATGTCTCCCCTAAGAAGTCTATATGATACTGAGTATAGTGACAGGGACATTAGTCAATGTCTCCCCTAAGAAGTCTATATGATACTGAGTATAGTGACAGGAACTTTAGTCGGTCTGTGCAAGGCATGTGCTGGAGTCCCTTGGTCTTCTTAGTTAGAAACCTCTGAAGTCTCCAATTTCTGCAGGTGGTTTGTGTGGTGTGGTAGTGGCTTTTTACTCAATTATGGGCCTGATTAGTGATGATTATAGAGGGGTTTTATAACCTCCTTTGCTCTAAAGGTGACACCTTTACTAATCAAGTGTGGTGCATTCCTTACTACAATAGACACATGGTGGTCAAAGTTAAGGCCACAGTTTACTTGTGATTCCAGAACTCTTACCATTTCGTAGGTACATAGTGTATTGTTAATTTGAGAGTGTGAAGGGGCATTGTTTTTACCAAAGGGAATGATTCTGCATTTCTTTGCATTCCATTTGAGAGCGTGACCTAGACACCAGTAGTTGCTCTGTGTAACACCCTCCTGAAGTATACTGACATAATTTGGGGATTCAGTAATTGCATCCAGTTTGCAGTCATCTGCAAACTTGGTCAGCCACAGCCCGCCTGAACCTTCTGAGAAGTATATATCAAACAGCAGGGGGCCCAACACTGACCCTTGTGGCACCTGGCTGGTGACAGGTCTGCTGGTTGATGTGGAGTAACCCACTTTGATAGTGTGTGACTGGTTTGTGAGCCAGTTAGCAACCCATCTGACAACAAAGGGGCTTACATTCAGTTTGCTAAGTTTATTGGTAATGCATGAGTGTGGGATTATGTCAAATTCCTTTGGCAAGTCGAGGTATGCTGTGTGCACAGATTTGCCCTTGTCAATGGCCCCGATCACATTTTTGAAGAAATCCACCAGATGTAACAGGCAGGATCTGCCCCTGACAAAGCCAAATTGGGTCAGATCCAGAGTTTGGAGGTCACCTATGTCTTTATTTATGAGGTCCTTGATGATACGTTCCATGGCTTTACAGATGAGGCTAGTCAGACTCTATAATTCCCTGGGTCTGTAGCCAAGCCACCTTTGTGGAATGGAATAACTGTTGCTGTTCTCCATTTCACAGGAATAAAGCCTGTGATTAGGCTGTGATTGAATAGGGTACTTAATGGTGATGCTAGTTCATGTTTTAGTTTGTTTAGAAGACAGCCTGGCATCTGGTCCCACAGAAGCTGTATTGTTTACCTTAGACAGGGCTTTAATGACCTGCTGTTTGGATATGTGAGAGGAGGGGTTGGGGGCAGGGTTTTCTGATATGTTTGGAGGGGATAAGGGAGAGAAATTTTCACCAAATCTGTCCGCTAGGAGGTTTGCTATCTCTGTAGGATCAATGTGTGTGATACCGTTAGTCACTAGTTTGGCACACGCTTTGGTCCTACCTTCTAGTCTATGTACGTAGCTGTAAAAGGCCTTATGATTATTCTTAACTGTGATTGCTAAGTTTTTCTCAAAGTTACCCTCAGAGGATTTAACATGTTGTCTTATTTGCCTGTTGAGGCTGAGGAGTGTGCTTTTCCATTGTTGGAGCCTCGCCTTAGTTTTCTTAGCAGCTTTTTGCATTTGTTGTAAAGATTGTTGATGCTGGATATATTCATTATTTTTAAGAGCTAACACTTTTGCGTTGTTCTGTTCACTCTGCTGTGACTCTTCTAACACTCCTAGTTTGAGCAGCTTTTGAATGTTAAATTGTTATGTAACTCTGGAACTCTGAAAGTCTTAGTCCAATCTTTGCAGCAGGTTATGGTCTATCATTGTAGTTCTTCCAGGCATTTCTGGGGGAAGTTTGTTTTGTAATAAAATTCTCTTGCTTTTCTACTTTTGACAAGGATTCAGCAAGGTGAACATCAGGCAGATATGTCCTGGTCTCTACGCTATGAATTTCAAATTGCAGACGAACCATATATCTTTCTACTTTTTCCCATGGCTTCAATAAATTAATGTGATAGATTTTTTTTCTTTCTCTTTCCTGTTTGTGTATCCTTGTGGTTTCCTGCATTTACTGTTTCAGTCACCCAATGTGGCCTGTGCCGTTTATTCAGAAATGTGTTTTCCTTTGAAGGCACAAACTCTAATACCTGATCTTCTGGGTTAAATGCCTGGTAGTTGGTTGATAGTTCTTAGGGTGATTTGCAGGTTTGCTTTGTAAGTATCAATATGTTTTAACCCCATTGTTAGTTAGGCTGATGTACATATAGGTCATTTTTGCTCAGTGCTCAGTCATGGTGCAAAGATGTTGATACCTTTAATGAAAAGCTGTGTGCAGCATCTGGACCTGGTCTGTTTTCCAGTTGGGAGCCTTTCTGAACTTTACCTCAATCTTAGTAGCAGTTGCTTTATTCCATTCCATAGCCTTTATGTTAATATTGCTTATTTCTTCTTTTATTTATGTTATCCATTCAGCTTTCCTGTTATTTTCAGCGAATCTTCATAAATATTTCACCAGAATTTATTAATTTCCTCTGTTCTTGGTGGTGCCACAGTTATTGCTGTTTTCTTTCTCAGCTCCCTGTAGAGCTTTTTTTTGGGGGGGTTATCCTCTAAACTGTCTGTTTTGAATTATTTCTTTATATTTCT